>NW_022437365.1:0-61290 GCF_009761245.1 Sapajus apella
AGTGATCTTACCTGACAGTGGAGCTAAGTCAGCAGCCCCATCCTAAATCAGAGCTAAGGCAGCAGCCCAGCTATCTAGAGACTCCAAAAGCAAGCTCTTCCTGCCCAGGGTCATTATGAGTTCACCCACAAAGAATCATAGGCCAGGCTAAATAGTCAAGGTTTATCCCTGACAAAGAACACCTGTAAAAGCCCGAAGAGGTGACTGTCTCCCCAAATGCACAGACACAAATGCAAGGACACAAGGTTTACAAAGAATCAGGAAATCATGACACCTCTAAAATAAACTAACAAAGCTTCAACAGTGAACCCTTAAAAATGGAAGTCTATAAAATGACAAAGAATTCAGAATGACCATCTTGAGGACGTTTAGTGAGCTACAAGAATGTGTGAAGTAAAAAACTAAATGCAGTCTGGAAAACAGTGCATGAACAAAATGAAAAGAGTAACAAAGAAATAGAAATAATAAAAAGTAAAACTCCTAGAGATTAAAAATACAATGACTGAAACAGAAATGCAATAAAAAGCTTTAACAGTAGGCCTATTCAAACAGAATAAAGTATAAATGAGCTTGAAGATGACTCTATACATAGAAAACCCTAATGACTCTGCAAAAGGCTCCTAGAACTGATAAATTCAGTAAAGTTTCAGGATACAAAATCAACGTACAAAAATCAGTAGCATTTTTACACACCAGTAATATCTAGCTAAAAACAAATCAAGAATACAATCTCATTTATAGTAGACACAAAAAATTTAAATATATAAGAATTTAACCCAGGAGGTGAAAGATCTCTACAAGGAGAACTACAAAACACTGCTGAGAAAAATTGGATATGATACAAATAAATGGAAAAATATTCCATGCTCATGGATTGGAAGAAAATATACAGTTGAAATGGCCATACTGCCCAACACAATTTAGAGGTTCAATACTATTCCTATCAAAATACCAATATCATTTTTGACATAATTAGAAAAATCTATTATGAAATTTATTTGGAACTCAAAAAGAACCCAAATGGCCAAAGCAATCCCAAGCAAAAAGAACAAAGCCAGAGGCATCTCATTGCCTGACTTCAAACATCTGAAATTGTCCAACCAAAGGAGCAAAAACAAAAAGCAAACTAAAAAGAATGAAGAAAGCCTATGAGAACTATGGAATACCATCAAGAGACCTAATTACCATATAACAGTAATTCCAGAAGGAAAAGAGAGAGCAAAGGGATCAGAAGCATATTTAAAGAAAAAAAAAAAAAAAGAAATAATGACTGAAAACCTCCCAAATCTTAGAAAAGATGCCAAAATCCAGGCACAGGTAGCAGAGAGGTTGCCAACAAAATTCAACCCAGAGTTCACCAATGCACAAAATAACCAAACTATCAACAATTAAAGACAAATAAAAAATTCTGAAAGCATTAAGAAATAAGAAATACATTATCTACAAGGGAGTTCCAATATAACTATCCACATATTTCTTAAGAGAAACACTGAAGGACAATGATATAGTTGGGTATTTGTACCTGCCCAAATCTCATGTTGAAATATAATCTACAGTCTTGGAGGTGGGGTCTGCTGGGAGTTGTTTGGATCATGGGGGCAGATCCCTCATGAATGGCTTCAGTCATCCCTTTGGTGATAAGTGAACTCTTTCTGAGTTCACATGAGATCTGTTTGTTTAAAAGTGTGTATGGTACCTCCCCCTGACTCTTGCTCACTCCTGCTTTCACCATGTGACATGCTTGCTCCCCCATTGCATTCTGCCATGACTGTGAGCTTCCTGAGGCTTCCCCAGAAGCCAAACATATGTCACAATGCATACTGCAAAGCCTGCAAAATTATAAGTCAATTAAACCTCTTTTCTTTATAAATTACGCAGGCTTAGGTATTTCTTTATAGCAATGCAAGAACAGACTAATGCAGAAAACTGACAAAGAGTGGAGTATTACCATAAAGATACCTAAAAATGTCCGTAGCAGACAAAAGTTGGAAGTGTTTGGACTCAGAAGAACACAGGAAGATGAAGGGGTGATTGGAACTTCTCAGAGACTAAATGATTGTGACCAAAATGCCAATAGTGATATGGATAGTGTTATAAGTAAAATTTTGATGCTGCAAAAGAAATAGCACTCAAAGATAAATCCTCTCACCAAGGCAGTTTACTTCTATAGAAGGGTGTTACTCACAGATGGAGCAATGGTGACCACACATTTGGACAAGGGAGGAAAATGGATACTTATTCTTGATGGGGGGTCACCTCTACTACTGTGTCATTCCCCTATTGGCTCCTATTGGCTAGGGTTAGACTGCACAAGCTAGACTAATCCCAATTGGCTATTTTCAAGAGAGCAGGGGTCCAAGATGGAGTGACAGGGTGGGGAATTTGGTGGGAAGGATGGTTATGGGCAGGTCAGAGCAGGTAGCCAGGGGTGACCTAGGTCGAAGCAGGTGACTGAAGCAGGTGACTGGAGCAGGTAACTGAAGCAGGTGACCAGGATGAGTCAGGACAGAGCCGGGGACCAGGGGAACAGATGTGAACCAGTGGAGAAGGTTGTTTACTCTAACTACAAGAAAGTTAAACTTTAAAATGGAGGACAAATAACTGAACACAATGACATACTGATTCTTTGAAATTTAGAACTCATTCTATCCAATAATTTCCTCCTCTTGAATTCTCCTTACAGCTAGCTCTTTCTCTTCAAAGCCAAGCAGATGTTGTCACAATGCATCCTGTAAAGCTTACAGAACTATAAGCCAATTAAACCTCTTTTCTTTATAAATTATGCCTGCTTAAGTATTTCTTTATAGCAATGCAAGAACAGACTAATGCAGAAAATTGATAAAGAGTGGAGTATTGCTGTAAAGATACCTAAAAATGTGGGAGCTGCTTTGTAATTGGGTAGCAGACAGAGGTTGGAAGAGTTTGGAGGACTCAGAAGACAGGAAGATGAAGGAATGATTGGAACTTCTTAGAGACTAAATGGTTGTGACCAAAATGCCAATAGTGATACGGATAGTGAAGTCCAGGCTGCTGAGGTCTCAGAGGGAAATGAGGAACTTACTGGGAAACGGAGCAAAGATCATCCATGTTATGCCTTAGCAAAGAGCTTAGCTGCATTCTGTTCATTTTTTAGGGAATCTGTGGATGTTTGAAATTGAGAGTCATGACCTATTGTATTGGCAGAAGAAATTTCTAAGGAGCAAAGCTCCTCAGAAATTAGTTCTTACAAATTAGTTCCAGGAACTAACACTGGAACAGAAAACCAAATGCCACATGCTCTCACTTCTAAGTGGGAACTAAACATTGAATACATGTGGACACTAAGAGGGGAACAACAGACACCAGGGCCTACTTGAGGGTAGAAAACGGGAGGAGGGTGAAGTTTAAAAACTATCTATTGGGTACTATCTTATTACCTGTAATATACTTATATTTAAGTATATTACAAAGCTATCTATATTGGTACTGTCTTATACCAAAGCCCCATGACATGTGATTTACCTATATAACAAGCCTTTACATGTATTCCTGAACCTAAAATAAAAGTTTACAAATAAAAATTAAAATTAAGAAAGGGAAACCAAAAAAATATCTTGAGACAAAAACAAGAATGGAAACACAATATACAGAAACTTGTGGGATGCACCAAAAGCAGTTCTAAGAGGAAAATTTATAGCAATAAATGCCTAACAATATAATATTATGCCTCAAGAAACTAAAAAGAACAAAAAACTAAGCCCAAAGCAGAAGGAAGGAAATAACCAAGATCAGAGTAGAAATAAATAAAATAGAGACTAGAAAAACAGTAGAGAATATCAATGAAACTGTGTTGGTTTTTTTGAAAAGATACATTTGACAAACCTTTAGCTTGACTAAGAAAAAAAGAGAGAAGACACAATAAAATCAGAAGTAAAAGAAGGGAAATTACAACTGATACCACAAAAATATAATGCTCATAAGAGATTACTATGAATACTTATATGTCAACAAATTGGATAATATATAATTAATGGATAAATTCCTAGATACATGCAACTTGCCAAGACTGAATTATACAGATACTTAAAATACGAAGAGACCAACATAACTAAAGGATTGAATCAGTAATCAAATGCCTCCTATCAAAGAAAAGCCCAGGACCTCATAACTTCACTGCTGAATTCTACCAAACATTTAGGAAAACTAATACCAATCATTCTCAAACTCTTCCAGAAAATACCAGAGGAGAGAATACTTCAAAACTCTTTTTATGAGGCCAAATTCAGACAAAGACATTACAAGAGAAGAAAATTACAGGCCAATATCCCTGATTAACATTGATGCAAAAACCCTCAAAAATACTAGCAAACAAAATCCACAGCACATAAAAAAAAAAAAAAACCTATTCAATATAATCAAATGGGATTTATTTCAGGGGTGCAATCATGTTTCAACATACCAAATAAATAAATGTGATACATTAACAGAATAAAGAACAAAACCATATGATCATCTTATTAAATGCAAAAAAAAGGCATTTGGCAAAATTCAACATTCTTTCATAATAACAACTCTCAACAGATTAAGTATAGAAGGAATATTCCGCAACATAATAAAAGCTAACATGACAATCAGATAGCTAACATTATACTCAATAATGAAAAGTTGAAAGCTTTTCCTCTAAGATCAAGAACAAAGATGTGCGTTCACATCACTTCTATTCAACATAGTACTGGAAGTTCTTGCCAGAGCAATTAGGCGAGTGAAAGAAATAAAAGGCACACAAATAGGAAATGAAGAAGTGAAATTGTTGCTGATTGCTAATGACATGTTCTCATGAACAGAAAGTCCTAAAGACTATTTTAAAAAAACTGTTAGAAGTAATAAACAAATACAGTAAAGTTGTAGGAAATAAAAAGTCAGTAGCATTTCTATACTCCAACAGCAAACTAGCTGAAAAAGAAATTAAGAAAGCAATCCCATTTAAACTTGCTACAAAAATATAAAATATTTAGGAATAAATTTAAACAAAGAGGTGAAAGATCTGTAAATTGAAAATTACTAAATTGAAATGGAGGAAGACATAAATAAATGAAAAGATATTCTATGCTCATGAATTGAAATAATTAAAATTGTTAAAACTTCCATACTACACAAAGCTATCTATAGAGTCAATGCAATCTGTTAAAATTCCAATGTAATTTTTCACAAACATAGAAAAAAAATTCTAAAATTCATATAGTACCACAAAAAAGACAAATAGTAAAGCTAATCTTACACAGGAAAAAGCTAGAGGCATCACACTGCCTGACTTCTAAGTATATTACAAAGCTATGGTAATTAAAACAGCATGGTGGTGGCATAAAAGTATACACATCAACCAAGGGAAGGAACAGAATAAAAAGCCCAAAGGCGAACCCAGCCATTTACAGTGAATTGATTTTTCAACAAAAATGCCAAAAATACACAATAGGAGATAGACAGTCTCTTCAACTAAGAGTGTTGGAGAAACTGGCTATCTGCATGCAAAAGAATGAAATTGGACTCTTACCTCACATTATATACAAAATTCAACTAAAAATGGATTAAAGACTTAAACATAGACCTGAAACTATAAAACTACTAAGAGAAAGCAGGGGAGGGAAACTGTATGATTTTGGTCTGGGCAATGATTTTTTGGATTTGACCCCCAAAGCTCAAGCAACAAAACAAAAATAGACAAATGGGATTACATCAAACCAAAAAGCTTCTGAACAGCAAAGGTAATAGTTAACAGACTGAGAAGACAACCTATAAGAGGAGAAAATATATTTGCAAGCCATTCATCTGATAAGACAGTAATATCCAAAGTATATTTTAAAAAACTCAAAAACTCAATAGCAAGAAAACAACCTGCTTAAAAAATGGGCAAAGGGTCCAAATAGTAATTTCTCAAAGAAGGCATACAAATGGCCAACAGGTATATGAAAAAAAAATGCTCAACATCACTAGGCATTAGGGAAATGCAAATTAAATTCACAATGAAATATTATCTCACACTTGTCTGAATGGTTGCTATTAAAAAGACAAAAGATGACAACTGTTGGCAAGATTGTGGAGAAAAGGGGCTTCTAGTACACTGTTAGTGGGAATGTATATCAATACAGCCATTACAGAAAACAGTACGAAGTTTTCTCAAAAAACTAAAAATGGAGTTACCTTGTGAACCAGCAATCTCACTTCTAGATACATATGCAAAGGATTTGAAATCAGTATGTCAGAGAGATATCTGAACTCCCATGTTTATTACAACATTATTCACAATAGCCAAGTCATGAAATCAACTGAAGTGTTCATCAACTGATGAATGAATTTTAAAAATATGGCATATATAGACAATGGAATATTATTCAGCCTTAAAAAGAGGGAAATTAGGTCATTTGTGATGCATGGACGAACCTGGAGTACCTTATGCTAAGTTAAATAACCCAGTCACAGAAAAACAAATATTGCATATCCTCACTCACATGTGGAAGCTAAAAAAATTGAACACATAGAAGCAGAGAGGGGAATTGTAATTTCCATAGGCTGGGGCATGGGGACAAAGGTAAAAGGGGACAATGTTTTGGCAGGAGAAATAAATATTTCAGGTAATTAATATTTTACTTAGCTTGATTCAATCAATCCACGTATGTACATATATCACAGCATCACTGTACCCCATAAATACGTATAATTATAATTCATCAATATCCAATAAAAATAGATAAGTAAATAAATAAAAGAACATACTTTATAGTTATTTTAAGAGTGAGAGCTCACTGTCATTGGTTGAAGGCTGCTTCCAGAAGCATTAACTCTCTGGCATTTTATGCTTACTGTGTGTAAGGGCTGAGTATACCCTTAGTGAAAGGGGTAAGAAAACCCTCTGGCAGAGTCACAGGTGTTCCCTGTAACAGCCTTCAGCAGGTAGAAATGAGTGTGGAGAAAATACAGATGGAGTACCAATAGCATCTGCTAGTCATTGTAACTGAAGAGATGCCAAGCGTCCACTCAGTCCTCTGTCGGCTTTTTAAAATGGCTATACCTAAAACCACCCCTACAGAGACAAGCAACTCTTATTTCATGCCAACTTACATCACACGTTCCTGATTGCAGCAAACAAGTGGTGAGATACAACTAGAATGTGAAATCTACAGTGAGCTCTGAAACCCTCCCAAAAGAGCTTGTGCTCCAAAACAAAAGCAATGGTTCCAAGTAGCAGCAAATCTAATGCTTTATCAATCCTTAGATTGTACAGGCCCTGGAAGATAAATGACAGGCTACAAAGTAACCTGGGAAGTAATGATAGGCCACAGCAGCCCTAAGGCACCCTGGGAAGTTGGGACAAATCGCAGTAGCCCCTAAATATCCTTGGGCCACTTTAGCACCCCCAACACACCCTGGGAGGGAGTAATGGATTACATCAGCCCCAAGGTACCCTGGATTTGGGATGGCCCACTTCAGACCCAAGGTAAAAGGAATCTCTGATTTTCTAATTCAAGGGTATATTTCACATACAGAGCTCATTGGAAAATATAATCAGCAATGGGCATTCTCTGATAGACAAGCATTTCTCCAGCCATCTAAATAGCAGCTGACCTCAAGTTATAACTAAACTAAGATTTCTAAACAAAACTAAGCTTTTCCGAAACATAAATGGAATCAACATTTGAAGACACTGGTAAAATTATTCGTTTTGTTTACCTTTGTATCACTAGTCCAGTCATTGGGATAATAAATAGGTGTCAAATGAATGAATGAAAGCCTTAGTTTAATTTTTTAAGACAGAAACTATCAATACTATCAATATTTATTTCTTTGGCATAAAAGGTGTGGGAGTCTATTTTCAAATACATGTAGGAATCAATGAGTTAAGTAAAGTGAAACAGATTTCTTTACTGCACAAATTCTCAGAGCCTTTAATATGTTAAGCTGTATTTTAAGTCACCAGGCCAGGGAGATGACACATGCATAATTCCCTGAACTTATTTAACCACTAAACTCATTTTTCCCCCGTGAAACATTTCAAAATCTCAAAGAATTTTGAGACATTCTAACTCCAAAGACTGACTAAAAATTGAAAAGCATAAATAATAGCAAAATTGAATTGCTATAGGAGATTCCAAGGGGTGGATGTAGGTAATATAAGAGAGGAGAAATGGAAGCATAATGATTTGGGATTCCACATTAACTGACTGTGGCTACTGGTAAAAATTAGACATATTAACACAAGATGAAAAGCACTGTAAGGGGTCTGGTGTAGTTCCCACAATGATGACATGCCATTGCTGAAAGAATTGATCTTCTCCATCTTTGGATTCCATAACCACTATTAACCTTAGACCTGAGCAACTAGGGTCCTCACCTAGGCCCCTCTAAAGTTTAGAAGGCCCTTCACATGAGGTAAAAAACCACAGGACCAAGGGGGCCATATCCACTCAAAGCCCACATCTCCCCTTCGAGGTCAAGGTCTGGATCTCTGGACCCTGAGATTCCCTGCCCAACATTCCCAAGCCACTTCCAGTACCTATGCAGTTCTGTCCTTTGGGTCCATTATTCTGAGAGCAAACTGTGCTACAGGGTGGCTGGTGGGTGGGGTGATAGGAGTGATGGAATTTAGTCACATGGTCTAGAATAGCCACCAAAGGCTCCTAGTGGTTCAGGACAGAGCCAGAGGTGGAAAGAAAAGGAGATTAGGGGCTGCATGGCTTGGGCAGTGGGGTTCTACTGATCTTGCCTCAAGCTCTGCAAATATTAAGGGCAGGCCTGCCCTTGGGAATACAATCTTCCTGTTCAATGAGCCCACGTGGGAAGTAAATGGCAATGCTGCAAAAACTGTTACTTATTCCAGTACAATTACTTGTGACTTCCTCATCCTTTGCACAATTATGAATTGTCAGATAACAGTGGCATTTCCCAGATTTATCTCCAGCATCTCATTGCATTTCCGAACCTCATACTTTGCAAGTATGTACAATGGATGCACTCATGTACATGGCTATTTTAATTATATGTAACACAACCAGGAAGAAATTTTCGATCGCTTGATCCAAGATGGCCGTTTAGGAACAGCTCAGGATTGAAGCTCCCAGTGAAAGCGCAGAGGGTGAGTGGACGCCGCATTTTTATTGCCCACAGACTAGGAAATTCCCAGGCGGAGGAACTCCACAGGTCACCAGCACAGCTGTTTCGGCCAGCCCGGCTGTGCTGGCCGGCGCCGCTGCTTTGCCCCGCGTGGTTGCTTTGTCGGCGCCCCGGAGCCGCGGTTCTCCATACAAAATACACCGGTCTGGGTGCCCTTTTGGCTGGCGATTGGAGCCACGGGAAGTCGCCCATTCATCTGTTTAAAAAGGGGACTGAGCAGGGAGCCAGGACAGTAGATTCCAGGGAAAAAAAAAAAAAAAAAAAGCACCACAAACCTCAGTGCCACTGTTTAAGCCAGCGCAGTGAGTGGCCGCAGGGGAAAACAAACAGACCCCGGCGCCTCTTCAACAGGCGACTGGAACACAAACTTAAAAAAGGCTCTGAGGCAGGGAGCCAGGCGATCAGGCTCAGCTGGTCCCACCCCCACAAAAGAACAGCAGTCAGAAACTCTGGATAGAGACTTTCACAGCAAGTGCAGCTGAACCCGGGACGGTCCAGCTGTGTGGGGGAGGGGCGTCCGCCATTACCCAAGCAGCCCTCCACGACGGAGGTAGTCGGCCAATGCTGAGGCAGCCCGCCGTTGCCAAGGCAACCCGCCATTGCTGAGGCAGCCCGCCATTGCCAAGGCAACCCGCCACAGCAGAGAGACTCCGCCTCAACAGAGGCGGGCCACCGTCGCCAAAGCAGTTCTAACTACACCCATGTAAACAGGACTGCAAGGAAGTTCACTCGGCAGCTGGGCAGAGCCCACAGTAGCTCAGCAAAGCCTCTACAGGCCAACAGTGACTAGGCTGACTCCTTGCTGGGCAGGGCAGGTCTGAAGGAAAAAGAAAAGAAGGCAGGAGCATAACGGAAACTCATAAATAAAGCCCTAAATCCCTGGGACAGAGCACCTGGGAACAAAAAGCAGTTTATGAGTTCTGCTGCAGCAGACCTAAACGTACCTGCCCAGCAGCTCTGAATGAACAACGGAGCTCACAGCTCACCATTTGAGCTCCTATAAAGAAGAGACCGTCTCCTCAAGCAGCTCCCTGACCCCTATATATCCAAAGAGACAACTCATAAAGGAGAGATCAGATTGACACTAGGTGGGTATCCTTCTGGGACAAAGATAGCAGAAGAAGAAAACTGGTAACAACCCTTACTGTTCAGCGGCTGCTGCAGGTGAACCCCAGGAAAGCAGGGCCTGGAGTGAACCTAAGCAGACCTACAGCAGAGGGGCCAGACTGTCAGAAGGAAAACCAAGAAACACAAATAACCTCATCATCAACAAACAGAACGTCAATCTGAAAGATTTGAGACCCAATCTGAAAGCCAGCAACTACAAAGTCGACAGGTGGATAAATCCTTAAAGATGGGAAGAAACCAGTGCAAAAAGGATGAAAACACCCGAAACCAGAACACCTCTCCTCCTACAAGGGATCTCAACTCCTCACCAGCAAGGGAACAAGGTTGGAGGGAGAACGAGTATGATGAAATGACAGAATCAGACTTCAGAAGGTGGGTAGTAAGAAACTTCTGTGAACTTAAAGAACATGTTCTAACTAAATGCAAAGAAACTAAGAACCTTGAAAAAAGATTTGACGAAATGCTAACGAGAATGGACAAAACAGAAAGGAATATAAGTGAATTGATGGAGCTCAAAAACGCAACACGAGAACTTCGCGAAGCATGCACAAGTATCAACAGCCAAATTGACCAAGCAGAAGAAAGGATATCAGAGGTCGAAGATCAACTCAATGAAATAAAACGAGAAGGCAAGAATAGAGAAAAAAGGGTAAAAAGGAATGAACAAAATCTCCAAGAAATGTGGGACTATGTGAAAAGACATAATCTACGTTTGATAGGCGTACCTGAATGCGACGAAGAGAATGAATCCAAGCTGGAAAATACTCTTCAGGATATTATCCAGGAAAACGTCCCCAGCCTAGCAAGGCAGGCAAACATTCAAGTCCAGGAAATACAGAGAACACCACAAAGATATTCGTCAAGAAGAGCAACCCCAAGGCACATAATCGTCAGATTCACCAGGGTTGAAATGAAGGAGAAAATACTAAGGGCAGCCAGAGAGAAAGGTTGGGTTACCCACAAAGGGAAGCCCATCGGACTCACAGCAGATCTCTCAGCAGAAACCCTACAAGCCAGAAGAGAGTGGGGGCCAATATTCAACATCCTTAAAGAAAAGAACTTTCAACTCAGAATCTCCTATCCAGCCAAACTAAGCTTCATAAGTGAAGGAAAAATAAAATCCTTTGGGAACATGCAAGTACTCAGAGATTTCGTCACCACCAGGCCAGCTCTACGAGAGCTACTGAAAGAGGCTCTACACATATAAAGGAACAACAAGTACCAGCTCAACTAAAGGGCAAAACAGCCAGCTAGCACCAAAATGGCAGTATCAAATTCGCACATAACAATATTAACCCTAAATGTAAATGGACTAAATGCCCCAATCAAAAGACACAGATTGGCAAATTGGATAAAAAGACAAAACCCATCGGTGTGCTGTATCCAGGAAACCCATCTCACATGCAAGGATACACAAAGGCTCAAAATAAAGGGATGGAGGAAGATTTACCAAGCAAATGGAGAGCAAAAAAAAGCAGGAGTTGCAATTCTCATCTCTGATAAATTAGACTTTAAAGCAACAAAGATCATAAGAGACAAAGAGGGACATTACATAATGGTAAAAGGATCAATGCAACAAGAAGAGCTAACAATCCTAAATACATACGCACCCAATACAGGAGCACCCAGATACATAAGGCAAGTTCTTAATGACTTACAAAGAGACTTACGCTCCCACACAATTATAGTGGGAGACTTTAACACCCCATTGTCAACATTAGACAGATCAACCAGACAGAAAATTAACAAGGATATCCAGGACTTGAACTCAGACCTGGACCAAGCAAACTTAATACACATTTACAAAACTCTCCACCCCAAATCCACAGAATATACATTCTTCTTAGCACCACATCACACCTACTCTAAAATTGACCACATAATTGGGAGTAAATCACTCCTCAGCAAATGCAAAAGAATGGAAATTGTAACAGTCTCTCAGACCACAGTGCAATCAAGTTAGAACTCAGAATTCAAAAACTAACCCAGAACCGCACAGCTTCATGGAAACTGAACAACTTGCTCTTGAATGTTGACTGGATAAACAATGAAGTGAAGACAGAAATAAAGATGTTCTTCGAAACCAACGAGAATGAAGACACAACATACCAGAATCTCTGGGACACATTTAAAGCACTCTGTAGAGGAAAATATATAGCAATAAGTGCCCACATGAGAAGCAAGGAGAGATCAAAAATTGACACCCTATCGTCAAAACTGAAAGAGCTAGAGGAGCAAGATCAAAAAACCTCAAAGTCTAGCAGAAGACAAGAAATAGCTAGGATCAGAGCAGAACTGAAGGAGATAGAGACACAAAAAACCCTTCAAAAAATCAATAAATTCAGGAGCTGGTTTTTTGAAAAGATCAACAAAATGGACAGACCACTAGCCAGATTAATAAAAAAGAAAAGAGAGAATAACCAAATTGATGCAATAAAAAACGATAAAGGGGATATCACTACAGATTCCACAGAAATTCAAACCATCATCAGAGATTATTACAAACAACTCTATGCACATAAACTAATAAACCTGGAAGAAATGGATCAATTCCTGGACACTTGCCTCCTCCCAAGCCTAAACCAGGAAGAAGCCAAAACCCTGAACAGACCCATAACAAGGTCTGAAGTTGAGGCAGCAATTAAGAGCTTACCACCCAAAAAAAGCCCAGGGCCAGACGGGTCCACAGCCGAATTCTACCAGGCATACAAAGAGGAGCTGGTACCATTCCTTCTGAAACTATTCCAAACAATACAAAAAGAGGGAATTCTTCCCAAATCATTTTATGAGACCAACATCATCCTGATTCCAAAACCTGGCAGAGACTCAACAAGAAAAGAAAACTTCAGGCCAATATCCATGATGAACATAGATGAAAAAATCTTCAATAAAATACTGACAAGCCGATTGCAACAGCACATCAAAAAGCTTATCCACCATGATCAAGTAGGCTTCATCCCGGGGATGCACGGCTGGTTCAACATACACAAGTCTATAAATGTAATTCACCACATAAACAGAACCAAAGACAAAAACCACATGATTATCTCAATTGATGCAGAGAAGGCCTTTGACAAAATTCAACAGCACTTTATGCTAAAAACCCTCAATAAGCTAGGTATCGATGGAACGTATCTCAAAATAATAAAAGCTATTTATGACAAACCAACAGCCAATATCATACTGAATGGGCAAAAACTGGAAGCATTCCCCTTGAAATGTGGCACCAGACAAGAATGCCCTCTCTCACCACTGCCATTCAATATAGTATTAGAAGTTCTAGCCAGAGCAATCAGGCAAGAAAAAGAAATAAAGGGCATTCAAATAGGAAAGGAGGAAGTCAAATTGTCTCTATTTGCAGACGACATGATTGTATATCTAGAAGACCCCATCGTCTCAGCGCAAAATCTCCTGAAACTTTGCAAGTTCAGCAAAGTCTCAGGATACAAAATCAATGTGCAAAAATCACATGCATTCCTATACACCAATAACAGACTTAAAGAGAGCCAAATCAAGAACACACTTCCGTTCACAATTGCCACAAAGAGAATAAAATAGCTAGGAATACAACTAACAAGGAACGTAAAGGACCTCTTCAAGGAGAACTACAAGCTACTGCTCAACGAAATAAGAGAGGACACAAACAGATGGAGAAACATTCCATGTTCATGGTTAGGAAGAATCAATGTCGTGAAAATGGCCATACTGCCCAAAGTAATTTACAGATTCAATGCTATCCCCATCAAGCTACCAACGACCTTCTTCGCAGAACTGGAAAAAAACACCTTAAACTTCATATGGAACCTAAAGAGAGCCCGCATAGCCAAGTCAATTCTAAGCAAAAAGAACAAAGTGGGAGGCATCACACTACCAGACTTCAAACTATACTACAAGGCTACAGTAATCAAAACAGCATGGTACTGGTACCAAAACAGAGATATAGACCAATGGAACAGAACAGAGGTCTCGGAGGCAACACAACATATCTACAACCATCTGATCTTTAACAAACCAGACAAAAACAAGCAATGGGGAAAGGATTCCCTGTTCAATAAATGGTGTTGGGAAAGCTGGCTAGCCATGTGCAGAAAGCAGAAACTGGACCCCTTCCTGACACCTTACACTAAAATTAACTCCAGATGGATTAAAGACTTAAACATAAGACCTAATACCATAAAAACCCTAGAAGAAAATCTAGGCAAAACCATTCAGGACATAGGTGTAGGCAAGGACTTCATGACCAAAACACCAAAAGCATTGACAACAAAAGCCAAAATAGACAAATGGGACCTAATCAAACTCCACAGCTTCTGCACAGCAAAAGAAACAGTCATTAGAGTGAATTGGCAACCAACAGAATGGGAAAAAAATTTTGCAGTTTACCCATCTGACAAAGGGCTGATATCCAGAATTTACAAAGAACTAAAACAGATTTACAAGAAAAAAACAAACAAGCCCATTCAAAAGTGGGCAAAGGATATGAACAGACACTTTACAAAAGAAGACACACATGAGGCCAACAAACATATGAAAAAATGCTCATCATCACTGGTCATCAGAGAAATGCAAATCAAAACAACATTGAGATACCATCACACGCCAGTTAGAATGGCAATCATTAAAGAATCTGGAGACAACAGATGCTGGAGAGGATGTGGAGAAATAGGAACACTTTTGCACTGTTGGTGGGAGTGTAAATTAGTTCAACCATTGTGGAAGACAGTGTGGTGAGTCTTCAAGGACCTAGAAATAGAAATTCCATTTGACCCAGCAATCCCATTACTGGGTATATATCCAAAGGATTACAAATCGTTCTACTATAAGGACACATGCACACGAATGTTCATTGCAGCACTGTTTACAATAGCAAAGACCTGGAACCATCCCAAATGCCCATCGACGATAGACTGGATAGGGAAAATGTGGCACATATACACTATAGAATATTATGCAGCCATCAAAAACGATGAGTTTGGGTCCTTTGTAGGGACATGGATGAAGCTGGAAACCATCATTCTCAGCAAACTGACAGAAGAGCAGAAGATCAAACACCGCATGTTCTCACTCATAGGCGGGTGTTGAACAATGAGAACACATGGACACAGGTAGGGGAGCACTACACACTGGGGTCAGCTGGGGGGAAATAGGGGAGGGACGGTGGGGGCTGGGGAGCTGGGGAGAGATAGCAGGGGGAGAAATGCCAGATGTAGGCGATGGGCAGGAAGGCAGCAAATCACACTGCCACGTGTGTACCTACGCAACAATTTTGCATGTTCTTCACATGTACCCCAATACCTAAAATGCAATAAAATAAATAAATGGGAAAAAAAATTTTCAAAGGCTCCTAAATAATCACTGTGTCACAACCGCTCACTTGCATTAATTCACAAAAAAATCATTAAAAAATTAAGCAGACTGTCTCATCCAATAGGCTACATTGTGATAATAGGAAATGCCATGGTCTAGCCAATGGATGACCTTCTTTCAGGTCATATTCAATCTGAAAACTGAAAAATGAAGGTGTTGGGAGGATATGAAGCCAGGAAGTATTGGCAGCATTGAGAAGCAGTAGACAGAGAGGCAGACAGCCACTAAGCCAGGCAAACAGAGAAGCCATTCCTTAACAATAGCTGGCTCAAACTGGCAAAGAACATTAGAGGAAATATCTTAATATAAGTCAGAGCTGGGAGCCTTAACTGCAGATTTAGAAATAGCAGCTCAGTGCTGGGTAAGGACCATGAAGAATGCGAAAAAGAGGATCAACAAATCCTAAATAGAAAGATTTGGACCAAATCTGAACAGAAGCAAGGTTTTCAGACATATCTGGCCAAGAAAAACCACTGTTAAAAATATATATATATATATATATATACACATATATATACATATATATATATATATAGAGAGAGAGAGAGAGAGAGATTAATTTCAGAACTCTGCTGAATATCATTTAAATTTGATATGTGTAAGTTAACTGTAAAGTAAACTATATGCAATTCTTTTTCCATGCCATGGGCTCAATTATTTTCAACCGTTTGCTGTTTTTGTAGATTCCTCCATTAAAGACTTGCCCTCAGATGCCTTTAGCAATAAACTGCTACAGTCAGTGAACTTCAACCAACCATGTCAATAAGGTGGTTGAGCCCTGAATTTTCTGTCACTTGCAGTAGTGTCACAATCATAAGACTTAACCAAATCATCTGTTAAAGTGGTGGTTCTCAAATTGTAGTGAGCATCAAAGTCAACTAGAGGGCTTGTTCCAACAGATTCTTGGAGAATCTTATACAGTGGGAATTAGGAGATTCCAATAATTTGCATTTCTAATAAGTTGCCAGGTGATGCTGATGCTGCTGGTCCATGGACCACCCTTTGAGAACCACTGTATTAAACACTCTAGATCCCCACCTCCAATCCATGGAATCAGAATCACAGACCCAGGATCCTATTTTTAACAAACATTCATGATGATTATTCTGGTCTAAATGTACCACACCTTTTATATGGGCTACATTTCATGTTCTTTCTGTGTTGAGGGCTTCCTCAAACTCTGAACAGAGTCCATTACCTTTATTCTACACAGTATTCTCAAACTCTTGATTATCTAATTTCCCAACTCAGAGCAGGTTCAAAGCTATCTACAATGTGTGGTGTGGAACTTGCTCTTCTTTGTTTGTTTTTTTAAGCTATGAGATTTTTTTTAGTTTGTTTGCAGAAAATGTTTTGCTCTCAGGTGAGGGGGTTTATATAAGTGATTTATTTATTACAGATACAAATTCCAAGTCTAGTTTATTCTAAGCTTTTAAGTTCAACCTACAAATTATATTATTCTATTTATAAATCTAGTAAAGTTTAAGAATATTGCAAATATTTTTGACTGATATTTGGTCCTATTTAACTAAGTGCCTTCTGCATTTTCAACTGCCCATAAAGGGATTAAATAATTTAATTTACTTTTTTTAGTTTATTTTTCTGAGATGAGATTTTGCTATGTTGCCCAGGCTGGTCTCAAACTTCCAGACTCAAGCAATCCTCCTACCTCAGCCCTCTTAATAGCTGGGATTACAGGCATGCACTATCAATGTACTTTTTAAGCCCCTTAAATATCTGACTAACAAAACCTTCCAAGCATTTAATTAATTTCTATGTACATAACAAATTAAAAGTATCATGAATCTTAAAGCTTTCTTAAATGTCCAAACATGTTAATAGCCTTAAAATTATGGGCAAGCAGTCAGACAGGTTATGAGAAATTTATCCAGATATCACTTTAAAATTTTTACAAACTGTGTTAAAAAGGACAGAAAATGGAGAATTTTGTCAAGTTTAAAGTATTTGAACCAAAACATGGAGACTTTCAAGTATCTCAAGATATAAAAATTAAAACTTCTATCCTGGTAAAGGAACCAAGAACCTACAATGGGTAAAGGACACCCTCTTCACTAAATAGTGTTAGAGAAATTGGATATCTACATGCAGAAAAATGGAACTCAATCCCTATCTCTCACCATATACAAAAATCAACTCAGGAGGGATTAAAGACTTTAACATAAGACTGAAACTTTAAAAAATACTAGAAGAAAACAGGGAAAATACCTTAGGACATTAATCTAGGCAAAGATTTCATGGTTAAGACCTCAATAGCACAGGCAACAAAAATAATAACAGACAAATGTAACTACATTAAACTAAAAAGCTTCTGCACAGCAAAGGAAACAACACAGTGAAGTGACAACCTGTTAATGGAAGAAAATATTTGCAAACTATTCATCTGAGAAGGGAGTAATATCTAGAATATACAAAGAGCTGAAACAACTCAACAGTTTAAACACACACACACACACTCTCTCTCTCTCTCCCCCCTCCCCCCCCCCCCATTAAAAAGCGGGCAAAGGACACAGACATTTCTCAAAAGAAGAAACAGTTTGCAGCAGGATAGGGAGTCTTGGGGAAGAGCGGCGTGGGAGCCGGCACCTACCACTGGAGGGCGGTGACGGTGGCCTGAACGACCTAGGGAGGCGAGCGGAGCCGCCACGGTCGAGTTCCCGTCGAAAGTGAGCACAGGGACTAGCAGTCCCGGGCAGGGCGCCGGGGCCTCGCTGTCGGCGCTGAGCCGGGACCTGGGCTTCCTGCGCTCCTGCCACGGGGTGCTGCTGCTGCTGCAGCTGGTGCTGGGGCTGCTGGTGTGGGCCCTGATTGTGGACACCCCGTATCACCTGTATCCGGCCTACGGCTGAGTGATGTTCGTCGCTGTCTTCCTCTGGCTGATCACAGTCGTCTTCTTCATCCTCTACCTGTTTCGGCTGCACAGAAGTTGTATATGGTGCCCTAGCCACTAGTGTTAATGATCTTCTTTACGTCACCGCCTTCATGGCCTGCTTTGCGGCAGTTGACCTGACGTCCCTGAAGGGCACGCAGCCTTATAACCAGCGTGCGGCTGCCTGGTTCTTTGCGTGTTTGGTGATGATCGCCGAGCGAGCGCCTTCTTCAGCTACCAGGCCTGGCAAGGAGTAGGCAGCAATGCGGCCACCAGTCAGATGGCTGGCGGCTATGCCTAAACCAACTGTGCCACGGCTCCCCCCGGGGCTGAAGCTGCCGCTGGGTCGCAGAGCAGGGTCCCCCGCAAGCCCAAAGCTGGAGAGCCCTGCGCGGAGTCAGCCCTACAGGGACTACAGTTGCTCTTCTCTGCCCGCCAGACACAAGCTCTCACAGCGCTAAGAAGCAGGCCCAGGCTGGCAGGCATCTGGGCTTGCAATAGGCCAGCCGCTGAGACCTCCTACCCATCCCTCTTATTCAGTGGAGGGTGACTGGGGGATCTGAGGTTGTCTGTGCCTTGTTTTTAGAGGACTTCAGCGTCCAAGGCTGGGGCCCACCATTCTCACCAGCACTAAATGCACTAGCAAGGACTTCAGACCTGCAGCCCCAGGCCCCGTAGTATAAGCCTAACAAGTAACACGTAGCACGTAGCCCTTTCGTCTTTGTTCCCGGAGAGCTGAACAAGGTCGTGAAACCATTCTCCTTCCTTAAGACACAATTCCGACCCAACTCTCCCTCGAGCCAACCTGTACAAAGCAGGTTATGATTGTTGACAGCATGCTCTTCCCTCCCTGCATGTCGCAAATCAGTTTTAAGTGACTTCTCAATGCTGAAAAAAGCCTGTCCAGGTTTCCTTCCCTTTCCCAAGCCTCTCTCTGTAATACTCCCTTTTGGCAAAGCTCACATCAGTGCGGACTGCCTCTCTGACCCTGCTGACTAGGCACATGGAGCACAAAGGAGGGAGGGAATCAAGACTTTGCCTGGCCAGTTGTCATGTGGTTGGTGGTGACTTTATTTTTGTTTGTTCGTTTTTTATAAAAATAAACCTGAGAGAAATTTTAACAAGAAGACATACAAATGGCCAACCCATATATGAAAAAATGCTCAACATCACTAATCATCAGGAAAGTGCAAATCAAAACTACAGTGAGCTGTCACCTTACTCCAGTTATAATGGCTATTACTAAAAAGACAGAAAAACAACATGCTGGTGAGGATGTGGAGAAAAGGGGAATTCTTTTTTTTTTTTTTTTCGTTTTTTTTTTCCATTTATTTTATTGCATTTTAGGTTTTGGGGTACATGTGAAGAACATGCAAGATTGTTGCATAGGTACACATGTGGCAGTGTGATTTGCTGCCTTCCTCCCCATCACCTACATCTGGCATCTCTCCAAAAAGGGGAATTCTTATACACTATGCAGGAATGTAAACAAGTACAGCCACTATGGAAAACAGTACGGAGATTTCTCCAAAAACTTAAAATATAACTACCAAATCATCCAGCAATCCCACTCCTGGGGGTTTACCCAAAGGGAAGAAGATCTGTATATCAAAGGGATACCTGCACCCCAATGTTTATTGCAGCACTATTCACAATAAAAAAAAGATATGGAATCAACTTAAGTATCCATCAACAGTCAAATAGATAAAGAAAATGTGGAATACCATATGGCCATAAGAAAGAATGAAATCATGTTATTTGCAGCAACATGAATGGAACTGGAGATCACTACGTTAAGTGAAATAAGCCAGTCATTATGTTAAGTGAAATAAGCCAAAAAGACCAATGTTCTCACTCATATGTGGGAGCTAAAAAAGTTTATCTCATGGAGATAGACGGTAGAATGATAGATACCAGAAGCTGGGAAGGGTGGTGGGGATAGGAGGGATGAAGAGAGGCTGGTTAATGGGTACAAATGTACAGTTAAATAGAAGGAATAAGTTCTAATGTTTGATAGCAGAGTAGGGTTACTATACTTAGCAACAATGTATTGTATATTTCAAAATAGCTAAAAGACTTGAAATAATACCAGCACGTAGAAATGATAAATATTTGAGGTGATACCCCAAATACTCTGACTTGATCATTACACATTCTATGTATATAACAAAATATCACGTGTCCCATAAATGTGTACATAAAAATTTTAAAAAACTTTTGTCCCAGGAAGGAGCAGTCTGAAATTGCAGGATTCCATGAGTAGATAGAATAATTTGGTAATAATTAGATTGATTTGGTAATTAGACACAAAGACATGGGGTATGGTCATCCCTTCTTTAAGTTATGTAGTATAAGACACTATGAGTGTAAAAAGGGAGCTTGGCTTGGCAGTCATGATCAAGAGAAAAATTGCCATGTCTGGTTGAAGGTCTAGACTTCACATCCTAGCTGATATCTCTGAATACCACATAGTATCAACCGTTAAAACTTATTTGGGATGAGGTAATGGGGTTATTCACAAACCTCCAAATCTCAGTGGCTTAGCACAATATGAGTTTATTTCTCTCTCATAAAAAGTCCAGTGCAGATTTTCCTGGCCTATGGTTTTCCTCTGAGCAAAGACTTGGAGATCCAAGCTCATTTAGACTTTTGGGGCTGTCATCATCAACACCTGGCCTCTGAGGTTGCTATGGAATGAGAAAAGACAGAGCCTGGACAAAACACACCACCTTTTAATTACCAGATTTTATGTTTTAAATGTTTTACTAATATTTTTAATTATTATAACTGTTATATTTATGGGGTACAATATGATGTTTTGAAACATTATATAATGTGGAATGATTAAATCAAGCTAATATAGCCATCACTTCACTTATTTAACATTTTTTTGTGGTGATACACTTAACATTTATTCTCAGTTATTTTGAAACATACAGTACATCATTATTAACTATAGTCACCCTGCTGTGCAATAGATATCAAAACTTATTCCTCCTAACTGAAACATTGTATCCTTTGATCCTCAACTGCCCATTCTCTCTGCCCGACCCCTCACCTCTGGTAATCATCATTCTACCATCTACTTCTACGAATTTAACGATTTTTAGATTCCACACGAGTGAGATCATGCAGTATTTATGTTTCTAGACACCTAGGTTGATTCTATAACTTAGTTATTATGAGTAATGCTGAAATGAACATGAAAGTACAGATATCCCTCTGACATATTGATTTCAATTCCTTTAAATGCATTCTCAGAAGTGGAATTGCTGCATCATATGGTAGCTATAGTTTAAGTTTTTTGAGGAAACTCCATGGCATTTTCTATAACAGCTATACTAATCTACATTCCCACCAACAGTGTGTTAGGGTTATCTTAACTCCACATTGTTGCCAACACTTATCTTTCATATTTTTGATAAAAGCCATTCTAAAAGGTGTGAGGTGATATCTTATTGTGGTATTAATTTGAAAATGATTAGTGACATTGAACATTTTTTCCTAAACCCGTTGGCCATTTATCTCTCTTCTTTTGATAAATGTCTATTCGGGTCCATGCCCATTTAAAAATTTGGATACTTGTTTTCTTGCTATTGAGTGGTTCTTTACATATTTTGTTTGTTTTGTTTTTAATTTTAATTTTTAATTTGTGTGGGTACATAGTAGGTGTATATATTTATGGGTTACACAAAATATTTTGGCACAGACATGTGATGTATAATAATTACATCAGGGTAAATGGGTTATCCACCACCTCAAGCATTTATCCTTTGTGTTACAAACAATCCAATTATACTCTTTTAGTTATTTTTTAAAGTATAATTTAATTGTTATTACTATTATTATTTTTTTTGCTCACAATTGCATATTTTAAATTTCGGTACATGTTGCAGAAAGGATATTTTTCCTACACAGTTTTAACAATTTCATCTGACCTTTACCCATCTTAGCTATTAGCTGAGAAGAAATTCTTACCCATTTCAGAGAAGAACTGAAATACATGGTTACCAGATACTAGCAAGGGTCATGGGTTTGAAGAACAGGGATTGGGGAGATTTAATGGGTACAAAAAATAGAATCAACAAGACCTAGTATTTTTTTACTATAGTCACTCTGTTGAGCTAGCAAATACTAGGTCTTGTTGATTCTTTCTATTTTTTGTTCCCATTAACTCTCCCCAATCCCTGTTCTTCAAACCCATGACCCTTGCTAGTGTCTGGTAACCATGTTTCTACTTTGTCTCTCCATGAATTCAATTGTTTTAATTTTTAGCTAGTGAAAATAAGTAAGAATAGGTAAAGTTTATCTTTCTGTGCCTGGCTTATTTTCACTTAACGTAATGACCTCCAGTTTCATCCATGTTGTTGCAAATGACAGGATCTCATTCTTTTTATGGATGAGTAGTGTTCTGCTGTGTTTATGTGCCAAATTTTCTGTACCCATTTATCTATTGATGGATGCTTAGATTGCTTCCAACTCTTGGTTATTGTGAATAGTGCTGCAATAAACATGGGAGTGCAGATATCTCTTCAATGTACTGATTTCCTTTCTTTCGGGTATATACCTAGGAGTGGGATTGCTGGATTGTATGGTATCTCTATTTTTAGTTTTTTGAGGGACTTCCAAACAGGTTTCCATACTAGTTATACTAATTAACGTTCCCACTAACAATATGTGAGGATTCCCTTTTCTCCACATCCTCGCCAGCATTTGTTATTGCCTGACTTTTGGATAGGCCATTTTAACTGAGATGAGATGATACCTCATAGTAGTTTTTGATACACAATTCTCTGATGCTCAATGATGTCAAGAACCTTTTCATATACCTGTTTGCCATTTCTATGTCTTTTTTTGAGATATGTCTATTTAGATCTGTTACCCATTGTTAAATTGTATTATTAGTTTTTCCTATAAAGTTGTTTGAGCTCTTTATATATTCTGGTTATTAATCTCTTCTCAGGTGGGTTGTCTCTTAACTTTGTTGATTGTTTCCTTTTCCTTTGCTGCCCAGAAGCTTTTTAACTTAATGTGACCTCATTTGTCCATTTTTACTTTGGCTGCCTGTGCCTGTGGTGTATTACTGAAGAATTTTTTACACAGACCAATGCCCTGGAGATTTTCCTCAATGTTTTCTTGTAAAAGTTTCACAGTTTGAGGTCTTAGATATGTCTTTAGTCTATTTTGACTTTTGTATATGGAGAGAGAGAGGGTCTAGTTTCATTCCTTTGCATGTGGATATCCAGTTTTCCCAGCACCATTTATTGAAGAGACTATCCTTTCCCCAATGTATGTTCTTGGCACCTGTGCTGAAAATGAGTTCATTGTAGATTAATGGATTGCTCTCTGGGTTCTCTACTTTGTCCCACAGATTTATGTGTCTGTTTTTATGCCCGCATCATGACATTTTAGTTCCTATAGTTTTGTAGTATAAATTAAAGTCAGATAATGTGATTCCTCCAGTTTTTTTCTTTGTGCTTTGGACAGTTTTGACTATTCTGCATTTTTTGTGGTTTCATATAAATTTTAGGACTGCTTTTTATATTTCTGAGAAGAATGTCATGGACATTTTGATAGGTATTACATTAAATAGGTAGATTGCCTTGGATAGTATAGACATTTTTACAGTATTGATTTTTCTAATCCATGAAAATGGAATATCTTTCTATTTTATTGTGCTCTCTTCAATTTCTTGCATCAATGTTTTATAGTTTTTATTATAGAGAATTTCACTTCTTTAATTAATTCCTAGGTATTTTATTTGTAGATACTATAAATGGGATTACTTTTTTATTACTATTTCAGATCATTTAGTGTTGGCATATACATATGCTACTGATTTTTATATGTTGATTTTGTACACTGCAACTGTACTGATTTATCAGTTCCAATAGGTTCTTTTTTTTTTTTTTTTGGTAGAGTCTTTAGTTTTACTCCACATCTAAGATTATACTATCTTCAAACAAAGATAGTTTGACCACTTCCTTTCCAATTTGGATGCCCTTTCTTCCTTTCTCTTGTCTGCTCTAACTAGAACTTCCAGTACTATGTTGAATAACAGTGGTGACAGTGGGGATCCCTGTCATGTTTCAGATTTCAGAGGAAAGGCTTTCAGTTTTTTTCCCATTCAGTATGATACTGTCTGTTGGTCTGTCATATTTGGCTTTTATTATGTTGACATATGTTCCTTCTATCTCTAGTATTTTTAATGTTTTTGTCATAAAGGGATGTTGAATTTTATCAAATAATTTTTCAGCATCAACTAAAATGATCATGATACTTTGGTCCTTCATTCTGTTCATATGAGTTACCACATTGATGGATATGTGTATTTTGAACCATCCTTGCATCAGTGGGAAAAATCTCACTTGGTCATGATGAATGATCTTTTTAATGTGTTGTTGAATTCCATTTGCTAGTACTTTGCTAAGGATTCTTGCATTAATACTTATCAATGATATTGGCCTGTTATTTTTTTTTTCTTTTTTTATGTGTCTTTGGTTTTGGTATCAGGCTAACAATGATCTCATAGAATCAGTTTGGAAGTATTTCCTCTTCTTTCGTTTTTTTGATTAGTCAGACTAGGATTGCTTTTTATTCTTCTTTAAATGTTTGGCAGAATTTAGCACTGAAGCCATTGGGTTCCAGACATTTCTTTGTTGGGAGACTTTTTATTATAGCTTTGATCTTGTTACTTGTTATTAGTCTGTTCAGGTTTTGAATATCTTCATGGTTCAATATTGATAGGTTACGTGTGTCTAGGAGTTTATTCATTTCTTCTAGATTTTCCAATTTATTGGCCTATAGTTGTTGATAGTATCCACTGGTGATCCTTCGAATTTCTGTGGCACCAGTTGTAATGTCTCCTTTTTCACCTCTGATTTATTTGAATTTTTTCTCTTTTTTTCTTAGATGGCCTCACTAAGGGTGTGTCAATTTTGTTTTTTTTTTTAAAAAAACCAACTTTTTGTTTCCTTGACTTTTTGTATTATTTTCTTCATTTCAAATTCATTTATTTCTGCCCTGGTCTTTATCATTTCTTTTTCTCTACTAATCTGGGGGTTTGGTTTACTCTCCTTTCCTAGTTTGTTAAGATACATTGTTACATCATTTGAGTTTTTCTTCTTTTTTGATGTAGGTGCTTATAGCTATTAACTTCTCATTTAGTACTTTTATTGCTATATCCCATAGATTTTGGTATATTGGGTTTTCATAATCATTTGTTTCAAGAAATTTTTTGGTTTTTTTCTTAATTTTTTTATGGGCTCACTGGTCATTCAGCAGCATATTGTTTAATTTCCATGTATTTGTATAGTTTCCAAAATTACTTTTGTTATTGATTTCTAGTTTTATTCCATTGTGATCAGAGAAGATGCTTGATAGTATTTTAATTTTTAAGAATGTTTTAATACTAGTTTTGCATGCTAACATATGGTCTATCCATGAGAATGTTCCATGTGCTGAGGATAAGAATGTGTATTCTGGGAGCTCCCCCAAGATGGCAGAATAGGAACAGCTCCGGAGCGCATTTCCCAGCATAAGCAACACAAAGGGCGAGTGATCCCCACATTTCCAACAGAGGTACCAGGTGCATCTCAATAGGACTGGTTGGACAGTGGGTGTAGCCCAAGGAGGGTGAGCCGAGGCAGGGTGGGGTACTGCCTCACCCGGGAAGTGCAGCGGACCAGAGGACTCCCCCTCCTACCCAACGGAGGCCATTGGGAGCTTTTCCAGCCACTCTGGCACTCTGGTTCAGATACTGCGCTTCTCCTGCCGTCTTTACAGCCCACAGACCAGGAGACTCCCACCAACCAACAAGCACCACGGGTTTCCAGCACAAAAACCCGCACAAATCTGTGCAGCCATTTTAACTAGCACCAGGAATGCCTGCGAGACAGAGCCGCACATTCCCCTGAAAAAGAGGGGGCTGAAGGCAGGGAGCCAGATGATCTGGCTCAGCAGGTCCACCCCCACAAAGACCAGCAATCTGAAACACACTGGCTTAAGAGGTTCGCAGCCGGCACAGCAGTTTGAGCTCACCCAAATGGTCAAGCTCCATGGGGGAAAGGGCATCTGCCATTACTGAGGCAGTTCTAACTTTGCCTGTGTAAACAAAACTGCAAGGACACTTACACAGCAGCTGGGCAGAGCCTGTGGCAGCTCAGCAATGCCTCTGCAGGCAGACTATGACTAGACTCCCTCCTTGCTGGGCAGGGCATCTCTGAAAAAAGGCAGCAGCCTGTCAGGAACTTACAAATAAAACCCCACTTTCCTGGGACAGAGCATCTGGGAAAAGGGGCAGTTGTGAGTTCCGCTGCAGCAGACTTAAATGGCCCTGCCCAGCAGCTCTGAACAAAACAACAGAGCTCCCAGCATAGCACTTGAGCTCTGATAAGGGAGAGATTGCCTCCTCAAGCAGCTCCCTGACCCCTGTATATACAAAGAGACATCTCATACTGGAGAGCTCAGGCTGACATCTGGCAGGTACTTTCCTGGGATGAAGCTCCCAGAGGAATAAACAGGCAGCAATCCTTGCTGTTCTGCAGTCATCGTGGGTGATTCCCAGGCAAACAGGGTCTGGGGTGGACCTCTAGCAGTCTTGCAGGAGAGGGGCCTGTTAGAAGGAAAACTAAAAACCAGAAAGAAATTGCTTCAACATCAACAGAAAGGACATCCACTCAGAGACCTCATCTGAAAGTCACCAAATGCAAAGACTAAAGGTAGATAAATCCACGAAGATGGAAAGAAACCAGCAAAAAAAGATGAAATCACCAAAAACCAGAATGCCTCTCCTCCAAGGGTCACAACTTCTCACCAGGAAGGGAACAAAACTGGATTGAGAATGAGTTTAACAAATTGACAGAAACAGGCTTCAGAATGTGGATAATAACAAACTTCTCTGAGCTAAAGGAACATGTTCTAACCCAATGCAAAGAAACTAAAAACCTTGAAAAAAGGTTAGACGAAATGCTAACTAGAATAACCAGCTTAGAGAAGAACATAAATGACTTGATGGAACTGAAAAACACAGCACGAGAACTTCATGAAGCATATACAAGTTTCAATAGCCAAATTGATCAAGCAGAAGAAAGGATATCAGAGATTGAAGATCAACTCAATGAAATAAAATGAGAAGGCAAGATTAAACAGAGTGAAAAGAAATGAACAAAGCCTCCAAGAAACATGGGATTATGTGAAAAGACCTAATCTACATTTGATCAGTGTACCTGAATGTGACGGGGAGAATGAATCTAAGCTGGAAAATACTCTTCAGGATATTATCTAGGAGAACTTCCCCAACCTAGCAAGGCAGGCCAATATTCAAGTCCAGGAAATACAGGGAACACCACAAAGATATTCCTCAAGAAGAGCAACCCAAGGCACATAATCATCAGCTTCACTGGGGTTGAAATGAAGGAAAAAATTCTAAGGGCAGCCAGAGAGAAAGGTCGGGTTACCCACAAAGGGAAGCCCATCAGACTCACAGCAGATTTCTCAGCAGAAACCCTACAAGCCAGAAGAGAGTGGGGGCCAATATTCAACATCCTTAAAGAAAAGAACTTTCAACCCAGAATTTCATATCCAGCCAAACTAAGCTTCGTAAGTGAAGGAGAAATAGAATCCTTTATGGATAAGCAATTGCTGAGAGATTTCATCACCGCCAGGCCTGCCTTACAAGAGCTCCTGAAGGAAGCACTAAACATGGAAAGGAACAACCAGTATCAGCCACTGCAAAAATGTACCAAATCATAAAGACCATTGACACAATGAAGAAACTGGATCAACTAATAGGCAAATCAACCAGCTAGTATCAAAATGACAGGATCAAATTCACACATAACAATATTAACCTTAAATATAAATGGGTTAAATGCCCCAATCAAAAGACACACTGGCAAATTGGATAAAAAGTCAAGACCCATTGGTGTGCTGTATTCAGAAGACCCATCTCATGTGCAAAGACACACATAGACTCAAAATAAAGGGGTGGAGGAAGATCCACCAAGCAAATGGAGAGCAAAAAAAAAGCAGGGGTTGCAGTCCTAGTTTCTCATAAAACGGACTTTAAAGCAACAAAGATCAAAAGAGACAAAGAAGGGCATTACATAATGGTAAAAGGATCAATCCAACAAGAAGAGCTAACTATCCTAAATATATATGCACCCAACACCCATATACAGGGCAAGTTCTTAATGACCCACAAAGAGACTTAGATTCCCACACAATAATAGTGGGAGACGTTAACACTCCACTGTCACTATTAGACAGATCAACGAGACAGAAAATTAACAAGGATATCCAGGACTTGAATACAGATCTGGACCAAGTGGACCTAATAGACATCTACAGAACTCTCCACCCCAAATCCACAGAATATACATTCTTCTCAGCACCACATCACACTTACTCTAAAATTGACCACATAATTGGAAGTAAATCACTCCTCAGCAAATACAAAAGAATGGAAATCATAACAAACAGTCTCTCAGACCACAGGGCAATCAAATTAGAACTCAGGATTAAGAAATTCACTCAAAACCGCACTACTAAATGGAGACTGAAAAAACTGTTCCTGAATGATGATAAATAATGAAATAAATGCAGAAATAAAGATGTTCTTTGAAACCAATGAGAACAAAGACAAAACGTACCAGAATCTCAGGGACACATTTAAAGCAGTGCCCAGAGGGAAATCTATAGCACTAAATGCCCACATGAGAAGTGAGGAAAGATCTAAAATCAACACCCTATCTTCAAAATTAAAAGAGCTAGATGAGCACGATCAAGCATATTAAAAAGCTAGCAGAAGACAAGAAATAACTAAGATAAAGCTAGCAGATGACAAGAAAGAACTAAGATCAGAGCAGAACTGAAGGAGATAGAGACACAAAAAACCCTTCAAGAAAATCAATAAATCCAGGAGCTGGTTTTTTGAAAAGATCAACAAAATAGATAGACCATTAGCCAGACTAATAAAAAAGAAAAGGGAGAAGAATCGAATGGATGCAATAAAAAATGATAAAGGGGATGTCACCACTGATTCCACAGAAATACAAACTACCATCAGAGATTACTACAAACAACTCTATGCATATAAACCAGTAAATCTAGAAGAAATGCATAAATTCCTGGATATTTACATCCTTCTAAGACTAAACCAGGGAAAAGTTGAATCCCTGAATAGACCAATAAAAAGGTCTGAGTTTGAGACAGCAATTAATAGCCTACCAACCAAAAAAAGTCCAGGTCCAGATGGGTGCACAGCTGAATTCTATCAGATGTACAAAGAGGAGCTGGTACCATTCATTCTGAAACTATTCCAACCAATACAGAAAGAGGGAATCCTCCCTAACTCATTTTATGAGACCAACGTCATCCTGATACAAAAACCAGGCAGAGACAGAACTAAAAAAGAAAAGAAAACTTCAGGCCAATATCCATGATGAACATTGATGCAAAAATTTTCAATAAAATACTGGCAAACCAAATGCAACAGCATATCAAAAAGCCTATCCATCATGACCAAGTAGGCTTCATCCCACAGATGCAAGGCTGGTTCAACATATGCAAATCTATAAACATAATCCATCACATAAACAGAACCAAAGACAAAAACCACATGATTATCTCAATACATGCAGAAAAGGTGTTTGACAAAATTCAACAGCCCTTTATGATAAAAACTCTCAATAAATTAGGTATCAATGGACTGTATCTCAAAATAATAAAAGCTATTTACAACAAACCCACAGCCAATATCATACTGAATGGGCAAAAACTAGAAGCATTCCCTTTGAAAACTGGCACTAGACAAGGGTGCTCTCTCTCACCATTCCTATTCAACATAGTATTGGAAATTCTAGTCAGAGCAATCAGGCAAGAAAAAAAAATAAAAGCTATTCAATTAGAAAAAGAGGAAGTTAAGTTGTCTCTATTTGCAGATGACATGATTGTATATTTAGAAGACCACATTGTCTCAGCCCAAAATCTCCTTAAGCTGATAAACAACTTCAGTAAAGTCTCTGGATACAAAATCAATGTGCAAAAATCACAAGCATTCCTATACAGCAGTAACAGACAGAAAGCCAAATCATGAGTGAGCTCCCATTCACAATTGCTACAAAGACAGTAAAATACAGGAATACAACTAACAAAGGAGGTGAAGGACCTCTTCAAGGAGAACTACAAACTACTGCTCAAGGAAATAAGAGAGGACACAAACAGATGGAAAAACATTCCACATGGTCATGGTTTGGAAAAATCAGTATCATGAAAATGGCCATATTGCACAAAGTAATTTATAGATTCAATGCTATCCCCATCAAGCTACCACTGACCTTCTTCACAGAACTGGAAAAAACAACTGTAAACTTCCAAAAAAGAGCCTACATAGTCAAGACATTCCTAAGCAAAAAGAACAAAGCTGGAGGCATCACCCTATCTGATTTTAAACTATACTACAAGGCTACACTAATTGAAACAGCATGGTACTGGTACCAAAACAGACACATCAACCAATGGAACAGAACAGAGGCTTCGGAAGTAACGTCACAGAGCTACAACCATCTGATCTTTGACAGACCTCACAAAAACAAGCAATGGGGAAAGGATTCCCTGTTTAATAAATGGTGTTGGGAAAACTGGCTAGCCATGTGCGGAAAGCTGAAACCAGACCCTTTCCTTATTCCTTACACAAAAATTAACTCCAGATATATTAAAGATTTAAACTAAGACCTAATACCATGAAAACCCTAGAAGAAAACGTAGGCAATACCATTCAGGACATAGGCATAGGCAAGGACTTGATAACTAAAACACCAAAAGCAATGGCAACAAAAGCCAAAATAGACAAATGGGATCTAATTAAACCTAAGAGCTTCTGCACAGCAAAAGAAACAATCATTAGAGTGAACTGGCAACCAACAGAATGGGAAAAAGTTTCTGCAAGCTACCCATCTGACAAAGGGCTAATATCCATCATCTACAAAGAACTAAAACAAATTTACAAGAAAAATCAAACACCCCATCCAAAAGTGGGTGAAGGATATGAACAGACACTTTTCATAAGAAGACATTTATGTGGCCAACAAACATGAAAAAATTCTCATCATCACTGGTCATCAGAGAAATGCAAATCAAAACCACTTTGGGATACCATCTCACACCAGTTAGAATAGCGATCATTAAAAAATATGGAGACAACAGATGCTGGAGAGGATGTGGAGAAATAGGAAAACTTTTACACTGTTGGTGGGAGTGTAAATTAGTTTAACCATTGTGGAAGACAGTGTGGCAATTCCTCAAGGATCTAGGAATAGAAATTCCATTTGACCCAGCAATCCCATTACTGAGTATATATCCAAAGGATTATATATCATTCTATTATAAAGACACATGCACATGTATGTTCATTGTGGCACTGTTCACAATAGCAAAGACTTGGAACCAACCCTAATGCCCATCAAGGATGGACTGGATAAAGAAAATGTGGCACATATACACCATGGAATACTATGCAGCCATAAAAAGGTTGAGTTCATGTCCTTTGCAGGGACATGGATGAATCTGGAAACCATCATTCGCAGCAAGCTGACACAAGAATAGAAAACCGAACACTGCATGTTCTCACTCATAAGTGGGTGTTAAACAATGAGAACACATGGACACAGGGAGAGGAACATCACACACTGGGGTCTTTTGGTGGGTGGGGGGCTAGGTGAAGGATAGCAGGGAGTAGGGAGATTGGGGAGGGATAACATTAGGAGAAATGCCTAACATAGGTGATGGGGGGATGGAGGCAGCAAACCACCATGGCATGTGTATTACCTATGTAACAATCCTGCAAGATCTGCACATGTACCCCAGAACTTAAAGTAAAATAAAATTTTTAAAAAGTTTAAAAAAATGTGTATTCTGCAGCTCTTGGATGAAATGTTCTGTAAATATAGTGCAGTTTAAGCCCATTGTTTCTTTGTCAATTTTGTGTCTGGAAGATATGTCCAATGCTGAAAGTGGGATGTTGAAGTCTTCAGCTGTTATTGTATGGAGGCCTATCTCTCTCTTTAGCTCTGATAATATTTTATTTGTATATCTGGGTGCTCCAGTGTTGAGTGTGTGTGTATATATATATATATATGTATATATATATATATGTATATATATATATATATATATATATATTTACAATTGTTATATCCTCTTGCCGAATTTACCCCTCTATTATTAGTGACCTCTGTCTCTTCTTATAGTTTTTGTCTTGAAATCTCTTTTGTCTGATACAAGTATAGGTACTCGTGCTCTGTTTTTGTTACCATTGGCATGAAATATCTTTTGTATCCCTTTATTTTCAGTCTATGCACGTCTTCAGAGTTGAAATGTGTTTCTTGTAGGTAATAGGTTATTGCGTTCCCCTTTTTTATCACACATTCAGCCATGGTATGTCTTTTGATTAGAGAGTTTAGTCCATTTACATTCAATGATGTTATTTAATAAGTAAGTACTTACTCCTGCCATTTTGTTATTTGTTATTTAATAAGTAAGTACTTACGCCTGCCATTTTGTTATTTGTTTTCTGGTTGCTTTGTGATTTTTTCCTCCTTCTTTCATTCTTTCCTGCCTTCCCTTTAGTGAGAGTGATTTCATCTGGTGGTATGCCATAATTTCTTGGTTTCTTTGGTTCCTGTGTCTGTTGTATATATTTTTTTCATTTAAGGTTACCATGAGGCTTGCAAATACTATCTTATAACTCATTATTTTAAGCTGATAACAACACAATTTACATAAACAAGCAAGAAGAAAACAAAGACTCTATGCCTTAACTTCATCCCCTAACTTTTTAACTTATGTTGTGACTATTTACATCTTATCATACTATTTAAGTCTTGAAAAGTTGCTGTAGTTATTATTTTTGATCAGTTCATCATTTAGTCTTTCTACTTAAGGGTACTTTACACACCACAGTTACAGGGTTATAATAGTCTGTGTCTTGTTATGTACTTAATATTACCAGTGTTTTTTGTACCTTCATATGACTTCTTATGCCCATTAATGTGCTTTTCTTTCTGACTTAAAGTATTCCCTTTAGCATTTGTTTTAAAACAATTCTGATGTTGATGAAATCCCTCAGCTTTTGTTTCTCTGGGAAAGACTTTATTTCTCCTTCATGTTTGAAGGATATTTTCACTGGATATACTATTCTAGGGTAAAATATTTTTTCCTTCAGCACTTTATATATGTCATGTCACCCTATCCTGGCCTGTAAGGTTTCCAGTGAACAGGCTGCTGCCAGACATGTTGGAGCTCCATTTTATGTGATTTGTTTCGTCTTGCTGTTTGTAGGATCCCTTCTTTATCCTTAATCTTTGGCTGTTTAATTATTAAATGCCTTGAAGTAGTCTTCTGAAGGTTAATATGCTTAGTGTTCTATAACCTTCTTGTACACAGATATTGATATATTTCTCTAGGTTTGGGAAATTATCTGTTATCATCCATTTGAATAAATATCTTACCCCCATTTCTTTCTCTACTTCCTCTTTAAGGTCAATAACTCTTAGATTTGCCCTTTTGAGGCTATTTTCTAGATCCTGTAGGAATGCTTCATTATTTTAATTCTTTTTTCTTTTATCACCTCTGATTGTATATTTTCAAATAGGCTATCTTCAAGCACATTATTTTTTTTCCTCTGCTTGATCAGTTCTGCTATTAAAAGAGTCTAATGCATTTTTCAGTATGTCATTTGCATTTTTCAGCCCCAGAATTGCTGCTTGATTCATTTTAATTATTTCAATCTCTTTGTTAAATTTATCTCATAGAATTCTGAATTCTTTCTCTGTGTTGTCTTGAATATCTTTGAGTTTCCTTAAAACAACCATTTTGAATTCTCTGTCTGAAAGGTCACGTATCTGTTCTCCATAATTGTTCCCTTGTACTTATTTAGTTGATTTGGTGATGTCATGTTTTCCTAGATGGTTTTGGTGCTGCTCATGGATATTTGTCTGTGTGTAGGCACTGAAGAGAGGTATTTATTGTAGCCTTTGCAGGCTAAGCTTGTTTTTACCTGCCCTTTTTAGGAAGACTTTCAAGGTATTTGAAAAGACTTTGGTATTTTGTTCTAAGCCCCGTGTCTTAGAAGACACTCCAAGCCCAGTAACACTGTGGTTCTTGCAGACTCATATAGGTCCTGTCTTGGTGGTCTTAGATAAGATCCAGAGGAATTCTCTGGATTACTAGGAAGACACTTATTCTCTGCCCTTACTTCCTCCCAAATAAACAAAGTCTCTGTTTCTGTTCTGAGCCATCCAGAGCTGGCAATGTAGTTATACAAGCATCCCTGTGGCCACCATCACTGGGACTGTGCTGGGTGAGACCTAAGGCCAGCACAGCACTGGTTCTCACCCAAGGTCCACTGTAACCACTAACTGGCTACCACCTATGTTCATTCAAGGTACTGGGACTGTATAATCAAAAGGTGTTGAAGCTTTTCAGGCTTGTGTCCTTCCACTCAGGAAGGCAAGTTCCGTCAGGCCCCAGGCAGGTCCAGAGATGCCATCCAGGAGCCAGGAACTGGAATCAATACTTTAGAAGTCTACCTGGTGTTCTACTGTACTACAGCTAAGCTAGCACTCATATCATGTGATGCAGTTCTTCTTAATCTTTTCTCCCCTTTCCATACGCAAAGGAGCCTCATCCCATGGCCAGTACCACCACAGGCCCACAGAGAGTACTGTCAGGCTACTGCCAATGTTCCCTTAAGAGCCAAAGTCTCTTCAGTCAGCTTGTGGTAAATGTTGCTTGGCCTTGAACTCACCCTTCATGACAGTCGGCTCCCCTCTGGCCCAGGGCAGGTCCAGAAATGCTGTCCAAGAGCCAAGTCCTAGAATTGGTGTTCCCAAGACCCTACTTTGTGCTTTAAACTCCTGAGGTTGCACTGGCATGTAAAGTGCAAGACAAAGTCTCCTTTACATTTTCCTCTTGTTTTCTCAAGCAGAAGGAGTCTTGCCCCATAGACACCACAGCTGGGAATATGCTAAGTTTCAGCTTAATTCAGGAAGTCTGATTCTCACCCATGGCCCATGACATACTATCTGGGTATTACTCCTCGTTATTCAGGATCCAAGGGCTCTTTAGTCAGCAGCCAGGACTGGGTCTCTCCCTTCAAGGTAATGGATTCCCTTTTGACTCAGTGTGTCTACAAACGTTGTCTGGAAGTTAGGTCCTGGAAAGGAGGTCTTACATCTTTGACTGTCTCCCTATCCTACTGTGGCTGAGTTGGTATCCAAGATGCAAGACAAAATCTTCTTTACTCTTCCCTCTCCTCCTGTCAAACAGAAGGAAGGGGTTCCTTTTGAATCCATAAGCTGTGCAGCTTGTGGTTGGGGAAAGGGTGTCACAAGCACTCCCTTAGTTGCCCGACCTGGTGTCTCAGTAGGTCTTGTTCCCCACCAGTCCACTGGCACTGAGTTGAGTTCAGCAAAAGGACTTGCCTACAAGTTTCAGTCATTGTGGCCTAGATTGTTCAAGTTTATTTAGGGCCCTGGAGAACTTTAGCCTAGTGTGGCAAGGCTTGCCAGAACTCAAGTTCCAACTGCTGAGTTGGGTGACTTCCCTCTGGCTAGGGCTGGTCTAAATGCTCCCTCTATGGGCAGGTGTTAGATAAGTTAAGCCCAGTTTTGCTTTCTGCTATCACAGGGCAGTACTGAGTTCAATGCAAGGTCTCACAATTGCTGCACTCTCCCTCCCTCTCCCATCTTCACAGATTCTCTCTCTGTGACACACAGCTACTGCCAGGGGATGGAGGATGGGCAGTGTCTGCAATTCAAGACTCTTTTCTATCCTCTTCAGTGCCTCTTTCAGTGATATGAAGTTAAAGCCAGGTACTGTGAGTGCTCACCTAATTTTTGGTTCTTATGAAGGTGCTTTTTTTGTGTAGATAGCTGTTAAATTGGTGTCTGTCTTAGGGGGAGAATTGGTGGGGCCTTCTATTCAGACATCTTGCTCCCCTTATATATTTTGGATATTAACCACTTATCAGGTGTAGGGTTTGCAAATAACTTTCACCACTCTGTGGGTTTTCTCTTTACTTTATTAACTGGAATTTTTGTTGTTGTTCTTCTTTTTTCTGTGCAAACACTTTTTAGTTTGATGCTATCCCCATTTGTCTATTTTGGCTTTTGTTGCCTGAGCTTTTGGGGTCATATCCAAAAAGTCCTTGCTCTGACCTATGTCACGAAGCTCTCCCTCTCTGTTTTCTTCTAGTTCATCTCCAGTTTAGGTCTTATGTTTAAGTCTTTCATCTTTTTTGAATTGATTTTGGTATATGATATAAGGTTAGGGTCCAATTTCATTCTTCTTTATGTGGATAACCAGTTTTCCCCACACCGTTTGTTAATTAGACTGCCCTCCCCACATTGTATGCCTTTGGCACCTTTGTCAAAAAATCAATTTATCAGGGAGCTGTGGCTTAAGGTGCCAACATGGCCAAGTCCAAGAACCACACCACACACAACCAGTCCCGAAAATAGCACAGAAATAGTATCAAGAAACCCCAATCACAAAGATACGAATCTCTTAGGGGGTTGGACCTCAAGTTCCTAAGAGTTGTGTTTCACCAAGAAAGGCCTAAAGAAGATGCAGGCCAACAATTCCAAGGCCATGAGTGCACGTGCTGAGGCTATCAGGGCCCTCGTAAAGCCCAAGGAGGTTAAGCCCGAGATCCCAAAGGGTGTCAGCTGCAAGCTTGATCAACTTGCCTACATTGCCCACCCCAAGCTTGGGAAGCGTGCTCGTCCCTGCATTGCCAAGGGGCTCAGGCCGTGCTGGCCAAATGCCAAGGCCAAGGATCAAACCAAGGCCCAGGCTGCAGCTCCAGCTTCATTTTCAGCTCAGGCTCCCAAAGGTGCCTGCCCAGGCCTCCTACAAAGGCTTCAGAATAGAGATCTCTGTCTGCCAAAGTGAGGATAGAAGGACTGGTGTGACTGACCAAGCCCACCCCCACCACCCTGGCTGCTGTCTGCATGGGGCTGGGGTCCTCCTGTGCTATTTGTACAAATAAAACTGAGGCAGGAAAAACAAAAAAAAATCAATTTATCATAAATGCATGGTATATTATTTTGTTCTCACACTCCTATAAACAATGCCATGAGAATGGGTAATTTTTATAAAGAAAAGAAGCTTAATTTACTCACAGTTCTACAGGCTTAATAGGAAGCATGACTGGGAGGGCTCAGAAAACTTACAATCATGGCAGAAGGTGAAGGGGAAGCAGGCACATATTAGCATGGCAGAGCAGGAGAGAGAAAGTAGGGAAGTGCCACACACTTTTAAAGAATCAGGTCTCAGAGAATTCACTCACTATCACGAGAGGAGCATAAGAACACAGAGAAAATCTGCCCCCATAATGCAGTGACCTCCCACCAGGCACCTCCCCCAACATTGGGAATTACAATTTAACATGAGATTTGGGTGGGGACACAGAGCCAAACCGTATAATTATGCCCTGGTCCCTCCCAATCTCATGTCCTTCTCACATTCAAAACACAATTATGCCTTCCCAACAGTCCCCCAAAGTCTTAACTCATTCCAACATTAACCCATAATCCAAGTCTAAAGTCTCATCTGAGACTAGGCAAGTCCCTTTCACCTATGAGCCTGCAAAATAAAAAACAAGTAGTTACTTCCGAGATACAGTCAGGGCACAGATATTGGGTGAATGCTCCCATTCCAAATGGGAGAAATCAGCCAAAACAAAGGGGCTATGGGTCCCATGCAAGTCTGAAACTCAGCAGGGCAGTCATTAAATCTTAAAGCTCCAAAATATTTTTTAACTCTATCTCTCACATCTAGGCCACACTGATGCAATGGGTGGGCTCCCAAGGCTTTCGGAAGCTCTGCCTCTGTGGATCTGCAGGGTACAGCCCCAACAGCTGCTTTCATGGGCAGACATTTAGTGCCTGCAGCTTTTCCGGGTGCACTGTGTAAGCTGTTTGCAAGAATCTACCATTCTGGGGTCTGGAGGACATTGGTCCTCTTCTCACAGCTCCACTAGGCAGTGCTCCAGTGGAGACTTTGTGGTGGGGGCTCCAACCCCATATTTCCCCTCCATACGGCTCTAGTAGGAGTTCTCCATGAGGGTTCTGCCCTTGCAGCAAACTTCTGCCTGGACATCCAGGCATTTCCATACATCCTCTGAAATCTAGGCAGAAGTTCCCAAACTTCAAGTCTTGTCTTCTGTGCACCCACAGGCCCAAAACCACATGTAAGCCACCAAGGTTTGGGGCTTGCACCCTCTAAAGCCAAAGCCCAAGCTGTACCTGGGCTCCTTTTGGTCATAGCTGGAGCTGTAGTAGCTGGGATCCAGGGAACCATCTCCTGAGGCTGCACCGAGTAGCTGGGCCATGGGTGTGGCCCATGAAACCACTTTTTCTTCCTAGGTCTCTGGGCCTGTGATGGGAGGGGCTGATGTGAAGATTTCTGAAATGCCCTGGGAACATTTTCCCCAATTGTCTTGGCTATTAACATTTGGCTCCTTTTTACTTATGCAAATTTTTGCAGCAGTCTTGAATTTCTCCCTGAAAATGGGCTTTCTTTTCTATTACATGGTCATGGTCAGGCTACATATTTTCCAAACTTTAATGCTCTGCTCTCCTTTTAAATATCAGTTCCAATTTCAGACCATCCTTTTGTGAATGCATATGATCATATGTTTTTAGAAACAGTTCACATCTTGAATGCTTTGCTGCTTAGAAATTTCTTCTGCCAGATACCCTAAATTATCTCTCTCAAATTTAAATTTCCACAGATCTCTAGGGCAGGGGCAAAATGCTGCCAGTCTCTTTGCTAAAGTATAGCAAGAGTGACCTTTACCCCAGTTCCCAATAATTTCCTCATCTCCTTCTGAGGCCACCTCAGCCTAGACTTCATTGTCCATATCACAGTCAGCATTTTGGTGAAAACCATTCAATAAATCTCTAGAAACTTCCAAACTTTCCCATATCTTCCTTTTTCTTCTGAGCCCTCTAAACTGTTCTAACCTCTGCCTGTTACCCAGTTTCAAAGTCACTTCCACATTTTCAGGTATCTTTATAGCAATGTCCACTCCCAGTAACAATTTTCTCTATCAGTCTATTCTCATACTGCTATAAAGAACTACCTGAAACTGATTAATATATGAAGAAAAGAAGTTTAATTAACTCACAGTTCCACAGGCTTAACAGGAAGCATGACTAGGAGGCCTCAGGAAACTTACAATCATAGTGGAAGGTGAAGGGGAAGCAGGTACGTCTTACAATGGCAGAGCAGCAGAGAGAGAGAGTGAATGTTGAAGCCATTCCATTCCTAAAGCTTCTGTAACACTTTTAAACCATCAGATCTTGTGAGAACTCACTCACTATCATGAGAACAGCATGGAGAAAATCCGTCCCCATGATCCAATGACCTCCCACCAGGCATCTCCCCAAAAATTGGAAATTACAATTCAACATGAGATTTGGCTGGGGATACAGAGTCAAGTTAAATCACATGGGTTTACTTCCAGGCTTTCTATCCTATTTCATTGGTTGATGAGTCTCTTTTTCTGCCAGTATCATGTTGTTTTTATTACAATCTTATATCTTGGAGTTGGGTAGGGTGGTATCTCCAGTTTTTTCTTTTTCTCTTTTTTTTTCCCACTTATTTTATTGCATTTTAGGTTTTGGGGTACATGTGAAGAACACATAAAATTATTGCATAGGAACACACGTGGCAGTGTGATTTGCTGCCTTCCTCCCCATCACCTACATCTGGCATTTCTCCCCTTGCTATCTCTCCCCAGCTTCCCACCCCCCACCGTCCCTCCCCTATTTCCCCCCAACTGACCCCAGTGTGTAGTGCTCCCCTCCCTGTGTCCATGTGTTCTCATTGTTCAACACCCGCCTATGAGTGAGAACATGCGGTGTTTGATCTTCTGCTCTTCTGTCAGTTTGCTGAGAATGATGGTTTCCAGGTTCATCCATGTCTCTACAAAGGACCCAAACTCGTCGTTTTTGATGGCTGCATAATATTCCATGGTGTATATGTGCCACATCTTCCCTATCCAGTCTATCGTCGATGGGCATTTGGGTTGGTTCCAGGTCTTTGCTATTGTAAACAGTGCTGCAATGAACATTCGTGTACACGTGTCCTTATGGTAGAACGATTTGTAATCCTTTGGATATATACCCAGTAATGGGATTGCTGGGTCAAATGGAATTTCTATTTCTATGTCCTTGAGGAATCGCCACACTGTCTTCCACAATGGTTGAACTAATTTACACTCCCACCAACAGTGCAAAAGTGTTCCTGTTTCTCCACATCCTCTCCAGCATCTGCTGTCTCCAGATTTTTTAATGTTCGCCATTCTTACCGGTGTGAGATGGTATCTCAATGTAGTTTTGATTTGCATTTCTCTGATGACCAGTGATGATGAGCATTTTTTCATATGTTTGTTGGCCTCACGTATGTCTTCTTTTGTAAAGTGTCTGTTCATATCCTTTGCCCACTTTTGAATAGGCTTGTTAGTTTTTTTCTTGTAAATCTGCTTTAGTTCTTTGTAAATTTTGGATATCAGCCCTTTGTCAGATGGGTAAACTGCAAAAATTTTTTCCCAATCTGTTGGTTGCCGATTCACTCTAATGATTGTTTCTTTTGCTTTGCAGAAGCTGTGGAGTTTGATTAGGTCCCATTTGTCTATTTTGGCTTTTGTTGTCAATGCTTTTGGTGTTTTGGTCATGAAGTCCTTGCCTACACCTATGTCCTGAATGGTTTTGCCTAGATTTTCTTCTAGGGTTTTTATGGTGTTAGGTCTTATATTTAAGTCTTTAATCCATCTGGAGTTAATTTTAGTGTAAGGTGTCAGGAAGGGGTCCAGTTTCTGCTTTCTGCACATGGCTAGCCAGCTTTCCCAACACCATTTATTGAACAGGGAATCCTTTCCCCATTGCTTGTTTTTGTCTGGTTTGTCAAAGATCAGATGGTTGGAGATATGTTGTGTTGCCTCCGAGACCTCTGTTCTGTTCCATTGGTCTATATCTCTGTTTTGGTACCAGTACCATGCTGTTTTGATTACTGTAGCCTTGTAGTATAGTTTGAAGTCTGGTAGTGTGATGCCCCCCGCTTTGTTCTTTTTGCTTAGAATTGACTTGGCTATGCGGGCTCTCTTTTGGTTCCATATGAAGTTTAAGGTGGTTTTTTCCAGTTCTGCGAAGAAGGTCATTGGTAGCTTGATGGGGATAGCATTGAATCTGTAAATTACTTTGGGCAGTATGGCCATTTTCACGATATTGATTCTTCCTAACCATGAACATGGAATGTTTCTCCATCTGTTTGTGTCCTCTCTTATTTCGTTGAGCAGTGGCTTGTAGTTCTCCTTGAAGAGGTCCTTTACATTCCTTGTTAGTTGTATTCCTAGGTATTTTATTCTCTTTGTGGCAATTGTGAATGGAAGTTTGTTCTTGATTTGGCTCTCTTTAAGTCTGTTATTGGTGTATAGGAATGCATGTGATTTTTGCACATTGATTTTGTATCCTGAGACTTCGCTGAACTTGCTTATCAGTTTCAGGAGGTTTGGGGCTGAGACGATGGGGTCTTCTAGATATACAATCATGTCATCTGCAAATAGAGACAATTTGACTTTCTCCTTTCCTATTTAAATGCCCTTTATTTCTTTTTCTTGCCTGATTGCTCTGGCTAGAACTTCTAATACTATATTGAATAGCAGTGGTGAGAGCGGGCATCCTTGTCTGGTGCCACATTTCAAGGGGAATGCTTCCAGTTTTTGCCCATTCAGTATGATATTGGCTGTTGGTTTGTCATAAATAGCTTTTATTATTTTGAGATACGTTCCATCGATACCTAGCTTATTGAGGGTTTTTAGCATAAAGTGCTGTTGAATTTTGTCAAAGGCCTTCTCTGCATCAATTGAGATAATCATGTGGTTTTTGTCTTTGGTTCTGTTTATGTGGTGAATTACATTTATAGACTTGTGTATGTTGAACCAGCCGTGCATCCCCGGGATGAAGCCTACTTGATCATGGTGGATAAGCTTTTTGATGTGCTGTTGCAATCGGCTTGTCAGTATTTTATTGAAGATTTTTGCATCTATGTTCATCATGGATATTGGCCTGAAGTTTTCTTTTCTTGTTGAGTCTCTGCCGGGTTTTGGAATCAGGATGATGTTGGTCTCATAAAATGATTTGGGAAGGATTCCCTCTTTTTGTATTGTTTGGAATAGTTTCAGAAGGAATGGTACCAGCTCCTCTTTGTATGTCTGGTAGAATTCAGCTGTGAACCCATCTGGACCTGGGCTTTTTTTGGGTGGTAAGCTCTTAATTGCTGCCTCAACTTCAGACCTTGTTATGGGTCTGTTCAGGGTTTCGGCTTCTTCCTGGTTTAGGCTTGGCAGGAGGCAAGTGTCCAGGAATTTATCCATTTCTTCCAGGTTCATTAGTTTGTGTGCGTAGAGTTGTTTGTAATAATCTCTGATGATGGTTTGAATTTCTGTGGAATCTGTGGTGATATCCCCTTTATCGTTTTTTATTGCACCAATTTGGTTATTCTCTCTTTTCTTTTTTATTAATCTGGCTAGTAGTCTGTCTATTTTGTTGATCTTTTCAAAAAACCAGCTCCTGGATTTATTGATTTTTTGAAGGGTTTTTTGTGTCTCTATCTCCTTCAGTTCTGCTCTGATCTTAGCTATTTCTTGTCTTCTGCTAGACTTTGAGTTTTTTTGATCTTCCTCCTCTAACTCTGTCAGTTTTGACGATAGGGTGTCAATTTTTGCTCTCTCCTTGCTTCTCATGTGGGCACTTATTGCTATATATTTTCCTCTAGAGACCGCTTTAAATGTGTCCCAGAGATTCTGGTATGTTGTGTCTTCATTCTCGTTGGTTTCGAAGAACATCTTTATTTCTGCCTTCATTTCATTGTTTATCCAGTCAACATTCAAGAGCAAGTTGTTCAGTTTCCATGAAGCTGTGTGGTTCTGAGTTAGTTTTTGAATTCTGAGTTCTAACTTGATTGCACTGTGGTCTGAGAGACTGTTTGTTACGATTTCCATTCTTCTGCATTTGCTGAGGAGTGATTTACTCCCGATTATGTGGTCAATTTTAGAGTAGGTGTGATGTGGTGCTGAGAAGAATGTATATTCTGTGTCTTTGGGGTGGAGAGTTCTGTAAATGTCTATTAGGTTTGCTTGGTCCAGGTCTGAGTTCAAGTCCTGGATATCCTTGTTAATTTTCTGTCTGGTTGATCTGTCTAATGTTGACAATGGGGTGTTAAAGTCTCCCACTATTATTGTGTGGGAGTCTATGTCTTTTGTAAGTCATTAAGAACTTGCCTTATGTATCTGGGTGCTCCTGTATTGGGTGCGTATATATTTAGGATCGTTAGCTCTTCTTGTTGCATTGATCCTTTTACCATTATGTAATGTCCCTCTTTGTCTCTTATGATCTTTGTTGCTTTAAAGTCTAATTTATCAGAGATGAGAATTGCAACTCCTGCTTTTTTTTGCTCTCCATTTGCTTGGTAAGTCTTCCTCCATCCCTTTATTTTGAGCCTTTGTGTATCCTTGCATGTGAGATGGGTTTCCTGGATACAGCACACCGATGGGTTTTGTCTTTTTATCCAATTTGCCAATCTGTGTCTTTTGATTGGGGCATTTAGTCCATTTACATTTAGGGTTAATATTGTTATGTGTGAATTTGATACTGCCATTTTGGTGCTAGCTGGCTGTTTTGCCCTTTAGTTGAGCTGGTACTTGTTGTTCCTTTATATGTGTAGAGCCTCTTTCAGGAGCTCTTGTAGAGCTGGCCTGGTGGTGACGAAATCTCTGAGTACTTGCATGTTCCCAAAGGAGTTTATTTTTCCTTCACTTATGAAGCTTAGTTTGGCTGGATAGGAGATTCTGAGTTGAAAGTTCTTTTCTTTAAGGATGTTGAATATTGGCCCCCATTCTCTTCTGGCTTGTAGGGTTTCTGCTGAGAGATCTGCTGTGAGTCTGATGGGCTTCCCTTTATGGGTAACCCGACCTTTCTCTCTGGCTGCCCTTAGTATTTTCTCCTTCATTTCGACCCTGGTGAATCTCACGATTATGTGCCTTGGGGTTGCTCTTCTTGATGAATATCTTTGCGGGGTTCTCTGTATTTCCTGGACTTGAATGTTTGCCTGCCTTGCTAGGTTGGGGAAGTTTTCCTGGATAATATCCTGAAGAGTATTTTCCAGCTTGGATTCATTCTCTTCGTCGCATTTGGGTACACCTATCAAACGTAGATTAGGTCTTTTCACATAGTCCCACATTTCTTGAAGACTTTGTTCATTCCTTTTTACTCTTTTTTCTCCAGTATTGCCTTCCCGTTTTATTTCATTGAGTTGATCTTCGACCTCTGATATCCTTTCTTCTGCTTGGTCCATTCGGCTGTTGATACTTGTGCATGCTTCACGAAGTTCTCGTGTTGCGTTTTTCAGCTCCATCAATTCACTTATATTCCTTTCTATTTTGTCCATTCTTGTTAGCATTTCGTCAAATCTTTTTTCAAGGTTCTTAGTTTCTTTGCATTTGGTTAGAACATGTTCTTTAAGTTCACAGAAGTTTCTTACTACCCACCTTCTGAAGTCTGATTCTGTCATTTCATCACACTCGTTCTCCATCCAACCTTGTTCCCTTGCTGGTGAGGAGTTGTGATCCCTTTTAGGAGGAGAGGTGTTCTGGTTTCGGGAGTTTTCATCCTTTTTGCACTGGTTTCTTCCCATCTTTAATGATTTATCCACCTGTCGACTTTGTAGTTGCTGGCTTTCAGATTGGGTCCCAAATCTTTCAGATTGACGTTCTGTTTCTTGATGATGAGGTTATTTCTGTTTCTTGGTTTTCCTTCTGACAGTCTGGCCCCCCTGCTGTAGGTCTGCTGAGGTTCACTCCAGGCCCTGCTTGCCTGGGGTTCACCCGCAGCAGCTGCTGAACAGCAAAGGTTGTTACCAGTTTTCTTCTTCTGCTATCTTTGTCCCAGAAGGATACCCGCCTAGTGTCAATCTGATCTCTCTTTTATGAGGTGTCTTTTTGGATATATAGGGTTCAGGGACCTGCTTGAGGAGACGGTCTCTTCTTTATAGGAGCTCAAATGGTGAGTTGCGAGCTCTGTTGTTGTTCATTCAGAGCTGCTGGGCAGGTACTTTTAGGTCTGCTGCAACAGTACTCATAAACTGCTTTTTGTTCCCAGGTGCTCTGTCCCAGGGATTTAGGGCTTTATTTATGAGTTTCCGTTATGCTGCCACCTTTTTTTTTTTTTTTTCCTTCAGACCTGCCCAGCCCAGCAAGGAGGAAACCTAGTCACTGTCGGCCTATAGCAGCTTTGCTGAGCTGCTGTGGGCTCCGCCCCGATGAGTGAACTTCCCTGCAGTCCTGTTTATATAGGTGTAGTTAGAACTGCTTTGGCGATGGTGGCCTGCCTCTGTTGGGGCGGAGTCTCTGCTGTGGCGGGTTGCCTTGGCAACAGCGGGATGCCTCAGCAATGGCGGGCTGCCTCGGTAATGGCGGACGCCCCTCCCCCACAGAGCTGGACTGTCCCGGGTTCAGCTGCGCTTGCTGTGAAACTCTCAATCCAGAGTTTCTAGTTGCTGTTCTTTTGTGGGGGTGGGACCAGCCGAGCCTGATCGCCTGGCTCCCTGCCTCAGAGCCTTTTTTAAGTTGGTGTTCCAGTCGCCTGTTTAAGAGGCACCGGGGTCTGTTTGTTTTCCCCTGCGGCCACTTACTGCGCTGGCTTAAACAGCGGCACTGAGGTTTGTGGCGATTTTTTTTCTTTTTTTTGCCCTGGAATCTACTGTCCTGGTTCTCTGCTCAGTCCCCTTTTTGAACCAGCATATGGGCGACTTCCCGTGGCTCCAATCGCCAGCCTAAAGGGCCCCTGGACCAGTGTATTTTGTACAGAGAACCGCGGCTCCGGGGCGCTGACAAAGCAGCCGCGCGGGGCAAAGCAGCGTTGCTGGCCGGCACAGCCGCGCTGGCCAAAACAGCCGCGCTGGCGACCGTGGAGCACCTCTGTCCGGGAGTTTCCTAGTCTGTGGGCAATAAAAACGCGGCGTCCACTCACCCTCTGCGCTTTCACTGGGAGCTGCAATCCTCCAGTTTTTTCTTTTACCTCAAGATTATTTTGGCTATTTGGGGTGTTTTGTGGTTAAATTGGAATTTAATGATTATTTTTGTCTATTTCCATGAAAAATTACATTGTAATTTTGATAGAGATTGCTCTGAATCTGTAGATTTCTTTTAATTCAGCCATTGAAGTGTCACAGCCCCTCTGTTCACAATCCATCAGCAGGAACTAGTCACATGGTCCTGCCAGGTAAAAGGTGGCTGGGAAATGTAGTCTAACTATGTGCCTGGAAAGAGAATATGGGTTTGGTGAGAATCTAACCAGTCTGTCAGAAGTGCCATAGCATCTCTTCAGGGGGTGTATTAGTTTCCTAAAGCTTCTGTAACTGTAACTGGTTGGTGATATGGTTTGGATTTCTGTCCCACCCAAATTTTATGTTGAAATGTAATCCACCTTGCTGGAAGTAGGAGACACTGGTTTGAAGTTATTGGATCATGGGGACAGTTTTTCATGGTTTAACACCATCCCCCCTTGATGTTGCTGTTATCATAGTGAGTTCTTGTGAGATCTGATTGCTAAAAAGTGTGTGGCACATGCCCCATGTCTCCCCCTGTCTCTCTCTCCTACTCTGGCCATGTAAAGTGCTGGATTTCCCTTTGCCTTCCACCATGATTGTAAGTTCCCTGAGGCCTCCCCTCAGGGAGGGGAGAAGAAGAAGATACCACTATGCTTCCTGTACAGTCTGTACAGGAATTTAAAACCTCTTTTTGTTATAAATTACCCAGTTTCAGGTATTTCTTTATAGCAGTATAAGAATGAGCTAATACGGTTGGTTTACAGCAAGAATTAATTCTTAAAGTTTTGGAGGGAAAAAGTCTTAAATCATTTTTTGACTTCTAGCTACATCACTCCCATTTCAGTTTTCATTTTCACATGGCCATCTTCCTTCTATGTGTATTTTGTGCCTTCAAATCTTCCTCACCTTATAAAGGCACCAGTAATTGGATTTAGGGTCCATTCTAATCCAGTATAATGTCATGTTAACATAATAACTTCTGTAAAGTCTCCACTTCCAAATAATGTCACATTCACAGGTACAAGGGATTAGAACTTCAGCATATCTTTTGGGGAGATGCAATTCAACTCACTATAGGGAGAATATTGGTTTCCTATTACATAGTACCTGTGGATCAGGAGTGCAGGCACAAGTTAACTAGTCCTCTGTTCAGGCTCTTCCAGGCTGAAATGAAGGTATCTGCCAGGGCTATGGTTCTCATGTGAACTTCAAGCCACTCTTCTAAGCTCACATAATTTAATTCATCAAAGTTACAGAACTGAGGTCCCTGGTTTTTGCTGTTTGTTTATCAAGGGTAAACTGCATCTTTAAAGTCAGCAGGAGCACATCTCTCTGATGCTATGCCTTCGTTTAAAGGCTCACCTGATTAAGTCAGGCCCACCCAGGACAATCTCTGTTTTGATTAGCTCAAAGTCAACTGATGAGTAATATAATCACAGGAGTAATAGCTCATCATAATCCCAGGTTCTGACCACACTGGAGAGGAAGTGATTATATAAGAGTGTGGGTCACTGTGGGTCATCTTAGAATTTTGCCTACCACAGGGGATATATTTATTATAAACCCAAGTAGATTTAGAATTAAAATCATAAATCTATAAAAGAATACATTTTGTGTTTTTATATTTTTACATTAAGGAATCTTTGCATATTTGGTATTTATATATTTTTAATGTTTTAGAACATTTGTCTAATTAAACTGAGAAGTCAGCCTTATGACAGCATCTAAAATTATAATTGCGCAATGAGTTCAGGCAGGTTCACTATGTTGAAATCATTCTAGTATCTTCAAGTTTATGAGAGCTTAAAGTTGAGCGCTTTTCACAGTTACTATTATAGAATCCCATGTACAAGCTCTTCATACAGGTTGATCTTTTCTGAGTCGAAGGGGTACCATTTTTTATTTCTTTCATCTGCTTGCAGTAATCTGTAATCCTTACTGATGCTCAAGCTAACTTCCTCGGTTTTGATTAGATTCTGAATTTTTTAAGCTGTCTTTATCCTAATGTCTGGTATCTATTTCCTGGCCCTGTAAGATATATGAGTCACTATAGAGGTAACTTAATAAGCCTATAACAAAAAGCCAAGCTGTATAACTGTATTTTATTGTATCATTCCTTGACCAACCCTACAAAGTTCCAACAAACACTTAATGATGCCAACTGTATTAGTCTGTTTTCACACTGCATTAAAGAACTACCTGAAACTGGGTAATTTATAAAGAAAAAAAGTTTTAATTGAGTCACAGTTCTGCATGGTTGGGGAGCCCTCAGGAAACGTACTATGGCGGAAGGTGAAGGGAAAGCAAAGCACATCTTACGTGGCAGCAGCAGAGAGAGAGAAAAAAAAAGGGGAAGTGCCACACACTTCCAAACAATCAGATCTCATGAGAATTCACTCACTATCATGAGAATAGCATGGGGAAAGCCCACCCCCATGATTCAATCACCTCCCACCAGGCTCCTCCCCTGAGATATGGTGATTACAATTCGAGAGATGAGATTTGGATAGGGACACAGAGCCAAATCATATCACCAACTATTAAGTAAAAACAAATGAAAAATAATTGCATACTATTAGTAATAAAATCTAGATTCACAAAGAGTAGAGAGAAGGCTCCACCTCCCCCAGTCCCATACAACTGTTGAGTGTGGTGACCCAACTTGGCTCATTTCTGTGAGGGCAATCAGTTAAGAGTTTCTTCTTGGCACCAGGACAGACTAGAGTGAGGCAAGTGAGATCCCCAGGATGCAAAGTGCAAGGCAGCACTCACCCTCAGGCATGTGCTAGAAAAGATGCCTGAACTTCTTCATGGGGCAGTGTCTGAGAATGACACCTCCATAAATTTTTCACTCCAGGCATCTTGCTTGCCTAAGCCTATCTCAGTCCTGTTGAGCACCTGAAAATTCTTTTTAGAGTGACTCTGTTTAAAAAGACTTTTTAAAATATCAAGAAAAGTCTACTCCCATCCCTTATCTTTTGGTGAGAGTTCCTGCTGGAGCTGGCTTTTTTTCCAGGTGATGCCACACCTAGAGGGTTCACCTTTTGACCCAGGAATTGTCCCATCTTTCAGAGCAGCTCCACTGTTCAAACGCTCTCTTGGAAGTCTCACATCTCCCATATTGAATCCATTACAAAGTCTTAAAAATGTCCTTTGCAACATATTTATTTTTTAAGAAATCAGAAAACTCAGATGTGCAAAAAAAACCAATAACACAAAACATCACCCGTAGTCCCTCCACCCACAAATAACTACCCTTCATATTTTGAAGGATGATTGTTTAGCTTGTTTATGCATAGGCACACTTTAGTTTTAAATTTTTAGCTGCAAATTGTGTGTTATGATTGGCAGATTAAAAAGCTAGAATACCAATCTATTTCAGGAAATGAGGCTCCAGCTTTTGGTTTCACGCAAGAGGTGCTGACTGCTGCTTTTGGGATTCAAACTGCAGCTCAGCTCTGCATCCATTCAACTCTGTGATGTGGGTGCTCAGCTGGCAGGATGATCTGGGACTCATACACAAGGGCGAATATGTAAGACTCCATATGGAAAGGAAAGTCACCAAAACTGCTCTAACTTAAGCTTTCCCTCTGTGAAGGTGATATAATTGTACACAGCCTAAAGATTCAAATATCCCCACACAGCCCAAGACCTGAAAAGATGATCCCTTTAGATTCAAGAAACCTTTTACTGCTCTGTTGAATAGGAGTCCCTATAACTCTGACATGCCCTTAATTCTGCCTCCATCAAACAGACAGACTTTAGTTTGCTTAAACAGAAAACGAACACAGAACAGAAATTCCAACCACAGAAATAACAACGGCCAACATTTATTAAAAGCTTACTATAAGTAGTCTACTAAGTGTTTTTTGTTTATAATTAACATTTCACAACAAATCGATGAGTAGCTATGATTCTTATTCCTACTTAACAAATGAGAAAACATGTTTAGAAAGGTCTGTGACTTGCTCAGGGTCTTGCTAGTAAGTGAAGGATGAAGAACCCTATGCGGTCTCTCTTAATCCCTACACTAAACTGCCACTCACATTTGCTTGTAGCAATTATAACTCATATCCTTACATACAACAAAAACATAAAAAATACAACAACAATTATACATAACAACCATAAAAGGTAATGTTGTGTCACGTAAAACCAAATCACATGCAGGGTACTAGAAGTTATAAAAATGAAAAAAATTGTGAAATACAATTTGGGAAGTTTCTAAGAACTCAAAGGGAAAATTCAAATATTTAATTCAAATCTGTTGAAGTTAGGTTTTTGCTTCCTTCAGTTGCCCATTGAGAAAACTGCATACTTCTTATTTTGGTAAGGCTTATGGGTTAAGGGACTGGGAATGTAGCAAATACTTACTGAGAGCCTCTTGAATGCCAGGAAGGTTACATGCACACACTCTGTATTTGTAGACTTTACAAATATGAGACAAAGTATTATTGTTTCAATTTTATAGAAGTCATTGGGGCTCAGAGAGGATGATCTTGGATCTGCCACCAGTACTAGAAAAGATGGCAGGCTTCAGACCACTTCTGTTTACTTCCAAAGTGTATAGGAGCTGTGCTCTACCCTCTTGGCCAAGGAAAGTAATTTTGAGGGTTATGACCTAGAAGCATGGTGATACCTATGTCTGCAGGTTGTTTTTTCCTCCATGAGAGAAAGCTTCATTTATGGATGTATTTGCCACCTACCCTTTCTCTTGTATTTCAAGTATTTTCACAGTCTTCTTCTTGTCCTCTCTCATTTTGTGTATTCCATATATCCATATTCTTTTTCTGAAGTATAAACCATACTTCAGTTCTCTGAGGTAAGGACCTCTGTTTTAGTGTTAAATGTGGAAGCATGATATAAAAGCAAAGCAGAGAATCTTAGTAATCAAGATTTGGGAAACTGTGGAGAGAAGGATATTCAGTGTTTCCTGATGTGTACTTTAAGGCTGAGACAGGCTTTAAGAAAAGACATATAAACTCAAAGTATCAACTCAAGGAACACTTATTTATTACAAAGTGAAAGAGGAACTTTTATAATGGAAAGATCCAGAAAGTGCCACCTTATCCAGTGATCAAATTTGGCCCTACCCATGAGGGGGAAAACTGACATAAATTGCTTCCCAAGTGAAAGAAGCACTGATGTCATAAATGTGAAAATTTTGCACAAAATATTTTATCTAAATCAAATTAAGTAGAAACAATTATACAAATCTAGACTGTAGGACATTCTATAAGACAACCGTTCTGTAATATTTAAAAAAAATTAATATTGGGGAGGAATTCTTCTATATTAAAGGAAGATAAAGAGAGATGACAACTATAAGCAATGTGATTTTCTTAATTGGACCCTCCATGTAAAAAATAGCTATGCAAATATTAAAATAAATGTTATTATCTAAAATAGAAATTCGAACATTGTGTTAGTACATTTCGTGTTGCTATAAAGGAATACCTAAGGCTGGGTAATTTATAAGGAAAAAAGATTTATTTGGTTTATAACTCTGGATAGCTGGAAAGCTCGAGATGGAGCATCTGCATCTGGTGAGGGTCTCATACTGCTTCCACAATTGGAGGAAGTTGAAGGGAAGCCAGTGTGTGCCAAAATCACATGCCAAGAAAGGAAGCAGGAGACAGAGCAAGATGATGGAGTCGAAGGCTTCACCAATTACACCCCTGCAAGGACATCAATTTAACAACTATGTGCATGAAAAAAAAGCACCTTCATAAGAATGAAAAATCAGGAGAGCACTCATAGTTCCTTGATTTAGCTTCATAGCACTGTAAGAGGCAATGAAGAGATAAGAAAAACAATCTGGAATCACCAACAACACCCCTTCCCCATCCCTGAGCAGTGGTGGCATGGAGAATAGAGTGATTCCATGTGCTGGGGAGAGGGGGAGTGCAGCAATTGTATGGCAATGAACTCAGTGATGTTCTGTTATAGCAGAAAGCAAAACCAGCACAAACTCAGCTGACACCTGTCCATGGAGAGAGCACTTAAACCAGTCCTAGCCAGAGGAAAATCACTGATACCAGCTATAAGAATTTGAGGTTCTACAGGTCTTGCTGCCATGGGCTAAAGTGCTCTGGGGACCTAAAGTTGAAAAGCTGTCTAGGCCACAAGGAATGCAAATATTAGATGAGTCCTATGACTGAACTGGGCCCAGAGCCAGTGAACTGAGAAGGCATGTGACTTACTAAGTCACAAATTGGGGCAGCTAAAGGAGTGCTGGCCTCACTCCTCCCCTAACCTCAGGTTTCAGAGCTTGTGGCTTCAAAAGAGACCCCTTTCTTCTGTGTGAGGAAAGGAGAGAGAAGAGTTGGGAGGCCTTTGTCTTGCACCTTGAATACCAGTTCAGCCACAGTACGATAGGGCACTGATGAGATTCGTAAGTCACCCTTTCTAGGCCCTAGATCCCAGATGACACATCTAGACACACCCTTTGCCTGAAGCGAACCCACTGACTTGAAGGGAAGGACTCAGTCTTGAAGAATTCATCGCCTGCTAACTGAAGAGCCCTCAGGCACTGAATAACCAGCAGCGATACCCAGGTAGTACAGCGTGGGCCTTGGGTGACACTCTGAGACTTGCTGGCTTCAGGTGAAACTCAGCATATTCCCAGTTCCGGTGGCTATGGGGCAAGACTGCTTCTGCTTGAGAAAAGAGGAGGGAAAGGTAAAGGGAACATTGTCTTATACCTTAAGTACCAACTCAGCCACAGTGGGTAGAGCATCAAGCAGGTACTTGGGGTCTACGATTCTAGGACTTGGCTCTTGGATGGCATTTCTGAACTTGACCTGGGCCTGAGGGGAGCCCAATGTACTGAAGGGTGATTCCCAGGCCAGGCATCATTCATCATGAACTGACTGAAGAGCCCTTGAGCCGTAAGATAACATTAACGATAGTCTGGCAGTACTCTCCACAGGGCTGTGGTGGCATTGGCTGATGGGTGGAGCTCCTCTGCCTTTGGAAATGGGAAGGAACAGTGAGAAAGACTGAATCTTGTGGTTTGAGTGTCAGCTCAGCTGCCGTACAATAGAACACCAGATAGACTTCTTAGATTTTTGACTCTAGTCCCTGGCTACCAGATGGCACCTCTGGACCCATCCAGGATCTGAGGGAACATACTTCCCTGGAAGGAAGAACATAGGCCTGGCTGGCTTTGCTGGCTGCTGATTGTAGAGCCCCGAAACCTTGAGCAAACATAGGCGGTAGCCAGGGAGTGGTTACAGTGGGCCATGGGCAAGACCCAGTGCCATGCTGGCATCAGGTCTGACCTAGCACAGTACCAGTGATGGCAGCCACGAGTTTGCTTGTGTCACTCCATCCCAGATCCCAGTGGCTCAGAACAGAGAAACATAATCTATTTGTTTGGGAGAAAGTAAAGGAAGAGAACAAGAGTCTCTGCCTGGTAATTCAGAGAATAGTTTTGAAATATTTTCAAGACTATCAATGCAGTACCTCTACAAGTCTGCAAGAACCACAGCGTTATTGGACTTGGGGTGCCCCCTAAAGCAGGTAAGGCTTAGATCACAACACTGAAATTCTTTAGAATATCTAGAAAGCCTTCCCAGGAATAATGGAGACAAAGAAGCCCAGATGGCAAAGACCACAATAAATACCTAACTCTTCAATGCCAAGACGCAGATAAACATCTACAAATATCAAGACCATCCAGGAAAACATGATCTCAATAAATGAGGTCATAAATGTACTTTAGTCAGACAGATAAGAATGCTAATGAGCAATAAGAAATTATCTGAAGGTACAAAGCTCACTGGTAATTGTAAGTGCATAGAAAAACATAGAATATTATAATACTGTAACTGTGGTGTGTAAACTATACTTAAGTAGAAAGTCTAAATGATGACCCAATCAAACATAATGACTATAACAACTCTTCAAGACACAAACAGTACAATAAGATATAAAGAGAATCAACAAAAAGTTAAAAAAAATCAGGGAGACAAAGCTAAGGTGTAGAGTTTTTATTAGCTTTTTTTTTCCTTGCTCATTTGTTTGTTTATGGAGACAGTGTTAACCTGTTAAAATAATGGATTATAAAATAGTATTTCCAAGCCTCATGTTAAACCAAAAAATATACAGCAGGCACACAAAAACTAAAAAGGAAGAAATTAAATTAATCACCAGAGAAAATCACCTTCACTAAAGGGAAAGCAGGAAGAAACAAAAGAAGAAGAGAAAGATCACAAAACAAGTAACAAAATTGCAGGAATAAGTCCTTACTTATCAATTATAACATTGAATGTAAATGGACTAAATTCACCAATCAAAAGACATACCATGGGTGAATGGATGAAAAAAAAAAGTATCTAATGATCTGTTGCCTAAAAGAATCACTTATAAAGACACGCATAGACTGAAAATAAAGAGATGGAAAAAGATATTTCATGCCAATAAAAATCAAAACAGACCATGAGTACCTATACTTACATCAGACAAAATAGATTTCAAGACAAAAACTATAAGAAGAGGCAAAGAAGGTCACCATATGATGATAAAGAGGTCAATTCAGCAAGCAGATATAACAATTGTAAATATATATGCATCCAGACCTGGAACGCCCAGGTATATAAATTACATATCATTAGAGTAAAGAGACAGATAAACACCAATATTATAACAGCTAGAGACCTCAACACCCCACTTTTAGAATTGGACAGATCTTCCAAAGAGAAAATCAACTAATAAATATTAGATATAATGTGCATTATAGACCAAATGAATCTAATACATGGTTACAGAACACTTCATCAACAGCTGCAAAATACATATTCTCTTCCTCATTCTAAAGGATACACCATATGTTAGCTCACAATACAAGTCTTAAGACATTCAAAAAATTGAAATAATGTCAAGCATCTTTTCTGACCACAATGGAATAAAACTAGAAATCAGTAATGAGGAATTTTGCAAATTATACAAACAATTGGAAATTAAACAATACGCTCCTGAATGACCAATGGGTCAATGAAGAAATTAAGAAAACTGAAAAATTTCTTGAAGGAATTTGTAATGGAAACACAACATACCAAAATCCACAGGACATAAGCAAAAGTAATACTAACAAGGAAGCCTATTGCTATAAGTGCCTCCATCAAAAAAGAAGAAAGACATCAAATAAAAAACCTAACAATGCATCTTAATGATCCAGAAAAGCAATAGTAAACCAAACCCAATATTAATAGAAGAAAATAAATAATAAAGATCAGAGCAGAAATAAATAAAATTGAAATAAAGAAAACAATGTAAAAAAATCAATGAAACAAAAAAATTTTTTTTGAAAAATTAAACAAAATTCACAAACCTTTATCAGACTAAGAAAAAAAACAAGAAGATTCAAGTAAATAAAATCAGAGAAGAAAAAGGAGACATTACAACTGATACTGAAGAAATTCAAAGGATTGTTAGTGGCTACTATGAACAACTATATGCCAATAAACTGGAAAATCTAGAGGAAATGGAAAAATTCCTAGACACATACAACCTACCATGATTGAACCATGAGGAAATCCAAAACCTGACTAGACCATAATGAAAAGCCATAATCAAAAGGCTTCCAGCATAGAAAAGCCTAGGGCCTGATGACTTCACTGAACATGTTTAAAGAACTAATAACAATTCTGCTCAAACTATTCCAAAAAATAGAAGAGAAGGGAATACTTTCAAACTCATTCTATGGGCAGTGTTACCATGATACCCAAAACAGACAATGATGCATTAAAAAAATAAAACTGCAGGCCAATATTATTGATGAATATTGATGTAAAAATTCTCAGCAAATACTAGCAAGCTGAATTAAACAACACAATAAAGAGGTCATTCATCATGACTGAGTGTGATTTATCTCAGGAATGCAAGGATGGTTCAACATATACAAATCAATCAAGGTAATATATCAACAGAATGAAAGACAAAAACCATATGATCCTTCCAATCAAAAACAATTTCAATTTATGCTGAAAAACATTTGATAAAGTTCAACATCCTTTCATGACAAAAACCCTCAAAAAAACTGGATATAGAAGGAACATATCTCAACAAAATACAAGCTATATATGAAAGACCAAAAGCTGTTATCATACAGAATGGGGAAAAACTGAAAGCCTTTCCTCTAAGATTGGGAACATGACAAGGATGTCCACTTTCACCATTGTTGTACAATATAGTACTGGGAGTCCTAACTAGAGCAATCGGACAAGAGGAGGAAATAAAGGATTCAAATTGGAAAGGGGGAAGTCAAATTATCCTTGTTTGTAGAAAATATGATCTTATATTTGGAAAAACCTAGACTCCATGAGAAAACTATTAGAAATGATAAACAAATTCAATAAAGTTTCAGGATACAAAATCAACATACAAAAATCAGTAGCATTTTTACATGCCAACAGCAAACAATTTGAAAAAGATATTTTAAAAAGTGATCCTTTTTACTATAACTACAAATAACATAAATACCTAGAAATTAAATTAATCGAAGAAGTGAAAGATTCCTACATTAAAAAGTATAAAATATTGATGCAAGAAATTGAAGAGGATACAAGAAAACTGGAATGATACTCCATACTCATGGATTGGAAGAATCAATATTGTTAGAATGTCCGTACTACCCAAAGGAATCTTGATTTAATGCAATTCCTATCAAAATACCAATGACCTTCTTCACAAACAGAAAAAAAAAATTCTAAAATTTATGTAGAACTACAAAAGACCCCAAATGGTCAAAGTTATCCTAAGCACACACACATAAAAAATACTGGAGGAATCATATTACCTGACTTCAAGTTATACTACTGAGCTATAGTAACTAAAGACAATCTCTTCAATAAATGGTGCTGGAAAAACTGAATATCCTTATGCAGATGAATGAAACTAGACTACTGTCTCTAACCATATACAAAAATCAAGTCAAGATGGATTAAAGACTTAAATCTAAGAGGTCAAACTATGAAACTACTACAAGGAAACATTGGGGAAATGCTCCAGTCCATTGGACTGGGTAAAGACAAGTTGAACAATAACCCACAGGCACAGACAACCACAGCAAAAATGGACAAATTGGGATCACATTAAGCTAAAAGCCTTCTTCTGCACAGCAAAGGATACAATCAACAAAGTGAAGGAACAACCCACAGAATGGTAGAAAAGATTTGCCAACTACCCATCTGACAGGGATTGATAGTCAGAATATTTATGGAGGTCAAACAACTCTAAAGGAAAAAAAGTAATAATCCAATTTAAATGTGGGCCAAAGATTTGAATAGAAATTTCTCAAAAGAAGACATACAAATGGCAATCAGGCATATGAAAAGGCACTCAACATCACTGATCATCAAAGAAATGCAAATTAAAACTACAATGAGATATCATCTCACTCCAGTTAAAATGGCTTTTATCCAAGAGACAGGCAAGAAAAAATGGTGAGGATGTAGAGAAAAGGGAACTTTTGTACACTGTTCATGGGAATGTAAATTAGTACAATCACTATGGAGAACAGTTTGGAGGTTCCTTAGAAACCTAAAAATAGAGCTATCATATAATCCAGTAATTCTACTCCTAGGTATATATCCAAAAGAAAGCGAACCAGTATGTTGAAGAAATATCTGCATTCCCATGCTTATTGCTGCACTATTCACAATAGTCAAGATTCGGGGGGAAAGGATTCCCTGTTTAATAAATGGTGTTGGGAAAACTGGCTAGCCACGTGCAGAAAGCAGAGACTGGACCCCTTCCTGACACCTTACACTAAAATTAACTCCAGATGGATTAAAGACTTAAACATAAGACCTAACACCATTAAAAACCCTAGAAGAAAATCTAGGCAAAACCATTCAGGACATAGGTGTAGGCAAGGACTTCATGACCAAAACACCAAAAGCATTGGCAAAAAAAGCCAAAATAGACAAATGGGACCTAATCAAACACCACAGCTTTTGCACAGCAAAAGAAACAGTCATTAGAGTGAATTGGCAACCAACAGAATGGGAAAAAAATTTTGCAGTTTACCCATCTGACAAAGGGCTGATATCCAGAATTTACAAAGAACTAAAACAGATTACAAGAAAAAAACAAACAAGCCCATTCAAAAGTGGGCAAAGGATATGAACAGACACTTTACAAAAGAAGACATACATGAGGCCAACAAACATATGAAAAAATGCTCATCATCACTGGTCATCAGAGAAATGCAAATCAAAACTACATTGAGATACCATCTCACACCAGTTAGAATGGCGATCATTAAAAAATCTGGAGACAACAGATGCTGGAGAGGATGTGGAGAAAAAGGAACACTTTTGCACTGTTGGTGGGAGTGTAAATTAGTTCAACCATTGTGGAAGACAGTGTGGTGATTCCTCAAGGACCTAGAAATAGAAATAGAAATTCCATTTGACCCAGCAATCCCATCACTGGGTATATATCCAAAGGATTATAAATTGTTCTACTATAAGGACATGTGCACACGAATGTTCATTGCAGCACTGTTTACAATAGCAAAGACCTGGAACCAACCCAAATGCCCATCGATGATAGACTGAACAGGGAAAATGTGGCACATATACACCATGGAATATTATGCAGCCATCAAAAACGATGAGTTTGGGTCCTTTGTAGGGACATGGATGAACCTGGAAACCATCATTCTCAGCAAACTGACAGAAGAGCAGAAGATCAAACACCGCATGTTCTCACTCATAGGTGGGTGTTGAACAATGAGAACACATGGACACAGGGAGGGGAGCACTACACACTTGGGTCCGCTGGGGGGAAATAGGCGAGGGACGGTGGGGGGGTGGGGAGGTGGGGAGAGATAGCATGGGGAGAAATGCCAAATATGGGTGATGGGGAGGAAGGCAGCAAATCACACTGCCATGTGTGTACCTATGCAACAATCTTGCATGTCCTTCACATATATGTATTCCAAAAGCTAAAATGCAATAAAATAAACAAATAAATAAAAGATTTGGAAGCAACCTTAATGCCCATCAACAGATGAATGGATAGTGAAAATGTGGCAGATATACACAATGTAGGATTATTCAGCCATAAAAAGAATGAGATCCTGTCATTCACAACGACATGGGTGGGACCGGAATTCATTATGTTAAGTGAAATGAGCCAGGCACAGAAAGACAATCATTGCATTTTCTCACTAATTTGTGGGAGCCAAAAATTAAAACAATTGAACTCATGGAGATAGAGAGTAGAAGGCTGGCTACCAGAGGCTAAGAAGGGTACATGGGGGATAGTGGAGGGATAGGGGGTAGTTAATACATACTCACAAAAATATAGTTAGAAAAATAAATAAATCTAGTATCTGCTAACACAACAGGGTGACTATAGTCAAACATAATTAAATTGCACATTTTTATATAACTGAAAGTATGTAATGGGATTGTTTCAAACACAAAGGATAAACCCTTAAGGTGATGGATATCTTATTCACCCTGATTTGATTATTATGCTTTGCATGCCTGTATCAAAATATCTCATATAACCCATAAATATATATACCTACTATGTACCCACAAAAATTAAAAATTAAAAGTTTTAAAAAGGAGGGAGGGAGCAAGAGAGAGTAAGAGGACATGTCAGGCTCTTGTTAACAACCAGCTCTCATTAGAACTAATAAAAGTGAGAACTCTCCTCCTTCCAGCCAAGGGCATTAATCTGTTCATGAGGGATCCACCTCCATGACTCAAACACCTCCCATTAGGCCCCACCGTCAATATTGGTGATCAAATTTTACTATGAGGTTTGGAGGGACAAACATCCAAACTATGGCAATCATGGACTGTATTAGTTTCCCAGGTCTACTGTTAAAAAAAAATACTGTACCACAAACTGGGTGACTTAAAATGGCAAAAATTTATTGTCTCCCAGTTCTGGTTGGAAGAGGTCCAAAATCACGACGTTGACAGGGCCATGTTCTCTTCTTTGAATTCTCCCTTACCTCTTCCTAGCCTCTGGTGGTTTGCCAGCAAACCTTGACATTCCTTGGCTTGCAGCGACATCACTCCAGTCTCTGCCTCCTTAATTCCATGGCATTTTCCCTGTGTGTCTCTGTCTTTATGTGGCTGTCTTCTTCTATAACTCGTCATATTGGAATAGGGGCCCAGTATGACCTCATCCTAACTAATTCCATCTGCAGTGATACTGTTTCCAAATAAGATCACATTCTGAGGTACTGTGGGTTAGAACTCCAACATGCCTTCTTTTGGGTGGGAATAGGAGATGCAATTCAACCGATAGCATGAACTATTTATATATAACAGAATTGTGTTAATGTTAAGTTTCCTGAGTCCAATAATTGGGTAGTGAGTATGTAGGAAAACGTCCTTGTTCTTAGGTAATACCATCTGAAGTATTTGCAGGAAAAGTGACATAGTATCTCCAACTAACTTTCAGCAAATGTCACAAAATACTAACAATTGGTAAATCTCATTGAAGGTGCCTATTTAAGTGTTTATTATACTGCTTTTGTAACTTTTCTGATGACTTGTCAATCTTCCAGACAGTCTTGGAGATAAACAGATACCTAAAAACCAAAGGAAGAGGAGGAG
>NW_022437366.1:0-634 GCF_009761245.1 Sapajus apella
GCCTTGGATAGAAATAGGTCATTTGATTCTTGGCTCACTGGCATCTCTCTAGATTTTCAAGTATACAATGTTCAATCTGATGTGCAAGGTAATTCCATCTTCCAAAGGATACGATGTTACATTTTACCACACATACCACTGAATTAAACTTTTACAGAATTGGAAATGCACAACATTGATCAAAATAAATGAAACCACAAAATAGTAGAAAGGAATAACCAGTAATGGAAGAACAAATATGAATGGAAAACAAAAGAGGATTGCAAAAATTAAAAAAAAACACTTCAGATGCATATAATAGCAGTGCTATTTAGAATCATAGCGGTGTCCGAATCACTTCTATCACATCTCATTCAATACCACATCAAAAGATGTTAAGTTTATTATAAAATGCCCACTAAAAAGCCAGTTCTTGGAAAAACTTTCGTTTCTCAATTTGAACTATTTCTGACTACTCCACCAAACCAAAGTTATTGACATCATGCTAAGCTAGATGTGTTGACTGAAGTATGAGATTCACATTTTTGTAAGTGAAAAGAAATCTGATTAGGCAATTTGGCAATGCTTTTCTAAGTGAAAGCAAGTTTACTAGAGAAGCAAAGAAACAAAACAAGGGCTCCTCCACAGACAGAGC
>NW_022437366.1:60634-60770 GCF_009761245.1 Sapajus apella
CACATTAGGATGTTCGTGTCAACAAAATCATTTTGTGAGTTGTACTAGTCTATTTTTTATGAATATCCTTTTTACTTGAAAGAATAAATGACAGAAATGATTATCATTTAGACTTGAATATTTGGCTGACACTTTC
>NW_022437367.1:0-4666 GCF_009761245.1 Sapajus apella
TTAAGTGTACAGTTTGGTGTTTTTAGTAAATGCATATACTAGCATAGCCAACACCCCATCAGGATATAGAGCATCACCATCACCCAAGAAAGTTCTTCATGCCTCTCCCTAGTCATTTGAAACTTTCCCTTCTCTACCCACACAGGGCAACCCTGCTTGTTATTTCTAGCTCTAGATCAATCTTGCCTGTTTTTGAGCTTTACGTAAATGACCTAATACAGTATGTACTCTTCTGACTTATACATTCTGCTTTGGAAACTCATTCATGTTTTTGTATGGCTTAGGAGTTCATTCCTTTTATCTGCTAAGCAGTATTGCATTGAATAATACATCATGATTTGTTTATCTAGTCTCCCTCTGATTTATATTTGGGTTGTTTTAGTTTTTGCTATTATGAACAAAGCAGCTATCCACATTCCCATAGAGGTATTTTTGTGAACATATCTTTAATTATTTTGGGTAAATAGCTAGGGGTAGACTTGCTGGATTGTAAGTTAGTTGTATGTTTAACCTAAGAAACTGTCAGTTTAAATCATGCACTCTTAATAAGCTTTATTACCTATGAAGGGAGGTCTTTTAAATTTTTTGTCTTTGGATTTTTGTCTTAAATTCCATTGATATTATATGGGTGGAATTCCTCTGAAATATCTTAAGGATCAGACCTTGATTAACTATGTCATTTTAGTAGATCTTTAATGCTTCCTAGTTGTTTATACAAACAGTGCGAATTCTGAATGACACCCGCTGGAAAACCAGAATGATTTCCTTCATGAATCTCTGTCACATTTTTATTTATCTCCTTTAATGTTTTATACATACAAAAATATGTAGAACATATGTCAGTTATAATGCATAATTATAAAATGGAAATTTGCAAATCCATCACTCAATCCAAGAGTGAACGCAGTCCAAGTCCAAATTATAATGGAAACCCATGTGCCCATGGGCTTTCCATCCTCTCCAAAGGAATTCACATCCTTCATTAATCCTTTTGCCAAAACAAAAGCAAAACAAACCAAAAATATTTTATTATGTATTTAAGGCAAGGGATTGCTATAAAAAATTTGTTGTAACTTTTAAAGTTTTCCTTGCCTTTAAGAGCTTTACCAAAATGGTATCCTGTGTGTGTCTTTGATACCTGTGTATTTTTACTCAGTGTTTCAAAGATCTGCCCATGTTGTGTAGGGCTGTAGCTTATTCACTTTTGCTGCTGAGTAACATTCCTTTCTGCGAATATATCACAACATAATGTATTACTTATAACACTTGTCACTTGTAAGTTGTGCTGTTTCTCATATTTGCATTTGATGTATATAATATACACAACATTTTTGGGGAGTCTGGTACATTTAGCAGAATAATTTGAGATAACACTGTTATGAAGTAAACAGCGTTTTTAAGAAATGAAAACAAGGCAACCAGTTTCTGCTCCAAAAGAGGGAGAATCTATAAGCTACCTGGGTAAAATGGTGTAAAATAAAAAGTGTGGTGCATTCTCAGTGTGGGTGTAAAGGAAAGACTCCAATTAATGTTTGTCTATATGATTTTATTTCAAGGTTGAAAAAATAAGTTTGACTTGTGTATGTAGAATATAATCATTGAATAAAATACAAATCTCCTTCTTTGTCCATGTGGTCAAGATAGAGCCTAAAGACAATCTAAATTTTTATTTTTTCCTAAATATTAAGCTATATAATGATACATATCTCACTTCACTGTTTAAAATAATATTATTAATTTCCTACTTCAGGAAAACATAAACATTAAAAAATTCACAAATGAAAAGCATTTTATTAAAAAAAAAAAAACATACACACACACACAAAAAGAAATAAATCCCACAACCCCTACAAAAACCTGTATGCATTTAAAAATTCCATATACCTCTTTATGTTGCTGGGGACAAATAAACAGGCATATTTATTACTAATACTAAAAATACATTGGGTAGTATTTGAAGATTTTATATAAGCACTAGCCTTTTAAAAATCAGTTCTAAATTTGTCTTACAAGTATGTATTAAAAATTCTGAAATCAAGTATAAAGAAATTATATATCAATATTCCTTTGCATTTAACTCCAGAGTGGATCCGCAGGAATCAAGACCAACCTCATGCAGATAGCTTTCAGAAGAAATATTTACAAATTAGTAGACTGGACTTAATTCTTCATGGGTAGCACCTAATTTTTAAACATTCTAAGTTTAAGATTCTAATAGATTTCTTCCTCTGTTAAATCCAGGAACATCTAAAACTAAAACACTTTATTTAAAAATCAAGCTGAATTTCAGTTAAACAAAACCATCCCACCATATGAATAAACTTCTTAGGTAAAACAAGGTTTATTTTCCTTCTATACAGCTGACTCACTGAATCCAGCTAGAACTTTCCGAGAAGGAAAATGATCTAGGAAACAACTTTAGAAAAAAAAAAAGTGTAAGTTTCCGTTATGATAGCTTTTGTTTACAGCTCTTAATTTAAAAAACTATTTACGAACGATGGATACACGTTCTAATGCAGAAATCTTGAATTAGAGAGTAACAAAAGAAACCTACTATCCTCCTTTACATCAGGTCCCCTCTTACCATCCTGCCCGATGGTTTAGGAGACAACCACTTCTTATCTAGACAATTCACAACTCTTTTATTAGCCATCTTTTTTTTTTGGAGTTTCACTCATGTTACCCAGGCTGGAATGGCGCGATCTCGGCTCACCGCAACCTCCGCCTCCTGGGTTCAGGCAATTCTCCTGCCTCAGCCTCCTGAGTCGCTGGGATTACAGGCACGCACCACCACGCCCAGCTAACTTTTTGTATTTTTAGTAGAGACGGGATTTCAGCATGTTGGCCAAGATGGTCTCGATCTCTTGACCTCGTGATCCACCCGCCTCGGCCTCCCAAAGTGCTGGGATTACAGGCTTGAGCCACCGCGCCCGGCTTATTAGCCATCTTAAAAAAATTTATTATTGACATCAACTAGCCTGAGTCATGAAACCCGATCACATTAAGGAAGACACTTAGTCCAATCACTATTTGTAAAAGTCCACGTATCCCAAACTCCTCTCTCTTGCCACTGCTGGGCTGTCTCCCCCTTTGAGGACCTGGTCTCCGCAGCATGTATTCATTAGATGGCAGTCCTAGGGAAGCCTCGCTTTGGGGAAGCCTCTGCTCCTGCACATTCAAGAAAACCACCGCGGAGACTTAGCGTCGGTGTTGGTTTCTAGTCACTCACGTAGCAAAAGAAGCGAGAGGAACGTGCCCGGGAGGACCCGAGACAGGTGCGGGTGGGTTTCCGCAGTGGCCGCGGATCCCGAGTGCAGGCGGGGTGTTCCCTGGTTGGGACCGCGGCCAAGGGAGGATTTCCAGCCCCAGCCTCCACCCCTACTCGGGGCCCCGGGACCGGGACACGCCCCCCTCGCCTCGGGGCCCCGCGGCGCCGCAGCGTGCAGGCGCGGCGGCCTCTTTCCGCAGCCGCCCACGTGGTGGAGCCCTGAGCCGCTCGAGGCCGAGGGGAGCGCTCGAGAAGGCCGCGGGACCGGGAGACACCGCCGGCACGACCCAACCGAGTCGGCCCCCAGCCCGGGCCCCCATATTTCCTCCCCCTGGAGGGAGGGAAGGAGGCGACTCTCCGCCGGCTGCCCTCCCCGGCGGCTGCCGCGGGGACGCGCCCTGGGCACGCGGGGCCGCCCGTCTGGGCCCCATTCTGGGGCGCGGGGCCTGCGAGGGGCGGCGGGGTCCTCTCTCCTCGCCGCCCCCCCCCCCCCCCCTCCCCCGCTACCCGCCGGGCCACTCGGTCCTCGCCCTTTCCCCTCCGCTCCCCGCCAGCCCCGAAACTCCAAGCTCCCCGGTCGCAACGCCGCGGGCGTCCCAGCTTGGTGTGAAAGTGCCCGGCGTAGTAGCCTGGGGTGCCCCTTTCTCCCAGGCGCGCCCCTCCCGCCAGGTTCGGGCTTAACAGCAGGCAGCAGAAAAAAAAAAAAAAAAGCCGCATGATCGCACTTTTTTATTTTGCAACAGCTGCAAGAAACAATGAAGCTTTTCAAGAACCAGGGAATCCCGCTTTCCAGCAGCGGTGTTGTTGCTTTCAATGAACCTCTCCCAGCCCCGCACTCCCCGCCCACGTCCCCTCCCCTGCCCAGCCCCAGCCCCAGCCCAGCCTTCCCCCCTCCCATCCGCCCCTGCCCCGCCAAGCCTGGGCCGGCGCCGAGGGCTTTGTTTTTGGAGTCGGGCGGGAGGGGAGGGCGCGTGCGGGGTGGCCGGCGCAGTGTGGTGGGGGCGGGAGCGGGTGGGCGCGCGCGCGTGTCTGTGTGTCCGCGCAGGAGCTGGCGGGGTGGGAGGTGGGGGCGGCCCCTCGCAGTCCCGCGCCCCACGCCTGGGCTCCGCTCCGCACTTCTCGGGGATTCCGGGCTCCGGCTCTTGGCGCGCGTCGGCCTGGGTCGGGCTGTCGGCGCGGTGCAGCTGCGGCGGTGGAGTGTGCGAGTGGGCACGTGTGCGCGACCCCGGGCGCGTGCGAGAGCCCCAAGTGTGTGGCGGCGGCGGCGCAGCAAGGCTGGGGCTCTTGTTTACCAGCCTTAACTCCGCTGAGCGAAAAAAACGGGGAAAAAACCCGCCGAGGAGGGAGCGCACCGGGCGAACTCGAGACAGGTGGGCGAGCGAGAGATCCCCCCCCCAC
>NW_022437367.1:4766-50871 GCF_009761245.1 Sapajus apella
CCCCCCCGCCAGCGAGCTTGCCCGCGGCCGGTACTCCCAGACCCTCAGCTCCGCTCCCCGGACGCCCCCGCGCCCTCCCGCGCCCCTCCCGCGCGGGGGCAGCTCCACGGCGCGCCTCGCCTCGGCCTTGACCTTCAGCAAGCGGGAGCCCGGAGCAGAGCAGAGCAGGCGGCGGCGGCGGCCGGAGGGCGGGGGCCCGCGCGGGACGGCCGGCCGGAAGGCTGAGCGCGGCGCCGCCGGCCTGCTGCTTTGTGTGTGTCCTGGATTTGGGAAGGAACTCGCGGCGGCGGCGGCGGCGCTGAGGGAGGAGGCGGCGGCAAGCGGAGCCCGGAGGAGGAGCCGCCCATTCATTTTGACTCCGCGTTTCTGCCCCTCCGTGGCCTCGCCTGCGACCCGGATTTCGGGGCGATCTAGCGAACTGCGTCGCGCCCTCCCGCCGCCGAGGCTCGGGCGTCCAGCCGCCTCCCGCGCGGCCAAGGCAGGGCTTGTTTTCCTCAGCGAGGCGGATTTGGGCTTTTCCCCCTTTCTTTGCATTTTCCCTGCTTCTGCCTCTCCGGGTTTGAAAATGAACACGGACGATGCCAGCTGCCCGCCTCGGCGCGCCTCGGTTTCTCCGCTTCGCCAAGCCCTGGGCCGCTGCTGCCGGCGCTGAGGGGCTGCCCCGCACCTTCCGCCGGGTCCGCGCACCCGGAGGGCCCCGGCGCCGCCGCCTTCGGACTATTGTTTCCTTCGCCCTTGTTTTTGGAGGGGGAGCGAAACCTGCTTTTTGGGTTTTTTTCCTTTCTTTTTTTTTCCCCTCCCCCCCCCCTTTTTTTTTTTTTTTTTTTGAGAAAGGGGAATTTCGTTCCAAATGGAATGAAGTCTAGCTCCGGAGGAGGGTTCTCGACCTCCCCGTGGGGACTGCTGTTTCTCTCCACCGTGCTCGTGCTCTGGCCGACGAGTGGAGAAAGTGAGTATGTGCCCGCCGCCCACGGCCACTGCGGGAACATTTCCTCCGAGGGGCTGTGCCTTGTTTGCGAAACCGGAGTTGCAGCTGCCGGGCCCCTGAACTCGGGAGCAGCGGGGCAGGGCGCGGAGCAGGTCTGCGGTGAGGGAGGCTGCAGCGGACCAGGACCCGGGCTCCTTTGTCCGGAGTCCCACTGGCCCTGGCTCCGCGCATCCCGGCGCAGGAAGGGCTGCGGAGGCTTTCTCTCTTAATGTCCCGGCAGCCGTGTCCTCCTGCCAGGCGCCAGGACTCGGTGGGGAAGTTGGTGTCGGGGCGGGCACCGCGATTCCCAAGGCCCCGCCACCCGCACCTCACCTCACCTTTCCCCCGCGCGCGAGCCGCTCTGCACACAGTGCTGACCGGGTGCGGCGCGCAGGCAGCGGGGACAGCACCCTGGGCCGAAACGCCTCCTCGTTGCTGGGGCTGACCTGGGGGTGGTGCACCAAAAGCCGCCCGGCCCGCGGGGTGCGAGTTGCCCTCGGAGGGGGAGGTGCCCTGTGGAGAGGCCCCGAAGCCCCAGGGCACTTCTCCAAGCGCCCGGCTCTGCCTCTCATCGCTAATGTCCTTTGTCCCTCGGGCTCCTCGGGTTCCTGGCCTTGCCGGTTACTTTGCCCCGCTACTCGGCGGGTTACCTCCTCCTGGCGACCCGGGGAAATGCGAGGCCACTAGGCCCCCAGTTTAGAGAGCTCTGTTAGAGGGTCTCTCAGTTTCTCCCGGGCTGTTGGATGGAGGGGTGTTAGGGCTGCATCCGAATGTGCGCTGGTGGGTGTGTAGTCGGAGCCGACGTGCAGTCCAGCACACGTGCTCGCAAGGCGGGGTGTGGCGGCCACAACGCACGGGAACACCTGGACCCCCCTCGACCTGATGGAGAGGTGGTGTGCGCTGTGGTTTCAGGAGTGCCAGGGTCTGCTGCGGTGGGGGGAGGGTGTTTTGTTTTTGCGAGCGCGAAGCCTCGGCCTTGGTTTTGATGTGGCAGGCGTCCTGTCGCCTACCTTCCTGACCCCGCACTTCCTTTGTACGTAGCATTATCGCCCGACGCTCCCTGTCTTTTGCAACCTGGTTGCTTTTGTTTTGATGGTGTCGGGTGGGGGTAGGTAGGGAAGCTCGAGGATTCAGGGAGTGAGAACTCCCCGCAGGGTGTGCGGGGGGCGGGGGGGGGGTTGAGGGGGAGGAGGCGGGGGTTATTCTTCTCAAAAAAATGGAAAGTGTGGCTTCCTGGTACATTCAAGATGGTAGGGTAATTTGAACACGATTAAAAGTTTAAATGTTGCAGAACGGGGACTGGGAACGGTGAGGGCATGTTGGTGAGTAAGGGTTGAAGAGGGTATGCAGGCGTTGCCAGGTAACTTTGGAAAAAATCACGACTGAGCCTTCAAGAGTGAGGGGGAGAGAAGTAGGAGGCAGCGGGGGTTGTCTGGCCCCATCACTGGGGCAATTCAGAAAGGCTGTTTCTATAAACAAATCCTGAAACGTCTCGAAAGAAATGAATCCGCGATGGAACCAGAGCAGATAGTGCTTCGCGTGTTTACGGCAGAATGGGACGCGGACCCGGACAAACCGTACACAGATCTGGGCTCTCCTGCTCTTTGTTTTCTAAACTTTCAGCAGACTCCATTGGGTGAAAGTCTTCTGGCTCCCTTTACTAAGGCGTTTAGTTTTGGTGGTGGTTGGAGGGGCAAAGGAGGGCTTTTGTCTTTAAAAGATAAGTATGGGTTAGAAGACACTGGAGAAATAATCCATTTTATTATGGTATGCGGTTGAACTGTATAGTTTCTCTGGTTTTGTGTTTTTAATGTTTTGAAATTCAAAATAGCAGGGGTGGCCTTCTCCGACGTAGGAGTCAGGGCATTTTAAAATAGGCTCTCTTTGTTTTGGAGCGTTCTTGAAGGGTATTCTTTGTAAAAGACAGCGGTTTTTGAGAACACAGGAGGGGAGGGATTGTTTTAACGTTTGTTTTTACTCCATGATGCGAAAGCTTCCCTCAGGGATCCCTTTACAGTGGTTAGTTTCTTGAAACCTGAGGGGTGGGCAGAAGGCACCCCAAATCTCAATGATGGTTTGCTGAAATCTTGACTCAGTACCTGCCTCTCCCTCCATCTCTGAGATGTGGAGGATTAAAAGCTATGTCTGTGAACGTGCGTTCACTTTTTAGCTGGGAAGGTGCTAGACCACTTAATTCTGATAGAAACAAGCTGCCTAACCCTATCAGGAGGGCATTCTTTCAGCTGTTTTCTGGTATAGAAATAAAGACGGGGTGGTGTTGGTTCAGTTGCAGGTATTTTGCTGGCATATTGAGAGACTAGAGATTGCAGTAGAAAGAGTGTGTTGTTTAGCTTAGAAAACTTAGTTTCTGCAACAGAGGTGGTCATATGGATGGATGTGTTTGTTTTGTGTCACCATAGTGCGAACAGAGCATCTAAATAAAGGAGGTTTGGACGTTCTGGGTGCTAGCCACATAATCTGATGACTATTTTCTTTTTAAAAAGTCAGCATGCACTTTACATTTATTGTCGGCCATCTCCTTAAAAGGATTCAGTCATCTTTCTACCCCAGGCATCCTATTGTCAGAGAAATGTAGGTATGTTACATGTTGGTGTTTAAAGAAGTTAGTTGTTTTTGTACTAACCCAGAAAAAGAACTTTTGGAAGAACCTAAAAAGCAAATTATAATTTAGATTCTCTAGAGAGATGTGACAAGTAAATGGCATTTTGTGGAAGGGTGGATGGGGTTTGGGTCAGGATTTGAAATTTAAAAGGTCATATGTTTGATTTTTCGAAAAGATTAGAAAACACCAACTCTAAGAAATATGCCAAGGTTGAATAGATGAACCTTTAAAATATTACACAAAGCTAAAGAAGTCAGTCGCCAAAGACCACATATGGTATGATCCCGTTTATGTGAGATGTCCAGAATAAGCAAATCCATAGAGGCAGAAAGTAGAGGAGCGGTTGCCAGGGCCTGGGGGGCGATGGGATGGGTAGTGACTGGTAGTGGGCATAGGATTTCTGTTTGGCGGTGATGAAAATTTGTTCTAAAATTAGTTTGTGGTGAAGAAGCTCTGAAGATACTTAAAACCATTGAATTATATACTTTAAATCGGGGACTTTAATGGTATGTGAATTATATCTCAATAAACTTTTTTTTTTTTTTTTTAGAAATGTGCTAAAGTTGAAAATAACTTGTTATGCTACCTTAAATTACAATTGTGTAGTGTATTTGGCAGGCTGGTCTCTCTCTTTTCATTTATAAGTTTTTCATATCTGTGAGTTGCAGCAATACAACAAACTGATAATTGAAGCTTAGCAGGGATTCAATGCTGTGGTAGAAATTGGCAAGCAGGAAAAAATGAATCTTGGTTCTGTGTAGCGTCAGTTAGGGATTGAGGAGCTGGATTTAAAAAACACATGCTTTTTGACAGGCAGATTTTTGACAATAGAAACCTCAACTGAATTTGAAATGATGGTTTTTTTCAAGACAGAGTTTAGGAGCTGGGAGTCTGAATGGCTGTATTTCCAGTTTTATTATGTATGTTTTCCAACGAAGAAATAAATTACTGTTTCGAGATGTTTTAAACACTTTTTTGATATGCCATATTGACCACAAGTGGTAGTAAGGACTGAGGATGAACAGTTCATTTTAATGCCCTGTTGCTGTTTCTTTTCTTTGTTGTTTGTTACATAGTTCCAGGGTCTGAGCAGGAGAAAGTCTTTTTAGGATACACTGTTTCAACTGTGCAGTGATTTTTATATAATTAAAACTCCTTACAGAACAAAAGATTTTAAAATACGGCAAAGATGTTTTTGTTTTGAAAGTGTGTGCATTTATCCAAATTTACCCTCGCCTTTCAGTAGGAAAAGACCCAGAGAATAAATTGTTTACATTTGCTGTTGGTCTTTGTCTAAGGCTTAGTTTACTAATAAAAATGTTTCCTGCCCTTCCTATTGTTGCAAGATCAGCGCAGTAATGAAAATCAACTTTATCATTTTCACTTGTTGCCTTAGAGTTTTTGTCAAGAGGAGCCCTCAAGGGATGGTGGTTTCCTTTTAAAACTGATTTCATTTGTTTTGTAAGAATGTGCTGTAAGAAGCAACTGAATTCAGCCAGCACTTACTATGCACCTACTGTATGAAAGCTGACCTTGACCTAGTCAGTGCATGAGCCTGCAAAGTCTTGCGTGAAATCAAGTTTCTCGAAAATTCAGGTTTTTCCCCCCTAGACTCGGTATAGGATGAAGTTTTCAAGTAAACAGTGGGCAGCATTTTAAAGGTTCTTCAAAAAATATTTCTGTAGATTTAAGACTTAAAGTAAACTAGTGTTGTTCATCCAGAAGCCTTTGCTGTACCATTTTTTGCCTCTGGTGCTTTCCCTTACATTGGAGTGTGATGGTAGACCATGAAGTATAGGTGATGTTAACCCATCTTGACGGGCAGCACTGCCTTCTTTATAACATTGGATTTGGCAACTGATATTTTAAAAGTACAGTGTTGTTGTTCCCTTTTTCCAAAAATGAGGAGTCACAGGTGTACACATGAACGTTGCATGGCATATTTCGAGTTGTAAGAAAGATGGGACTTATTTCAGAAGTTTTGTGGATTACGTATTGCTTTAGTTAGCTTTCTAGAAATCAGGAAGCTCATCATAATTTCAGGGCATTTTATAATTTATAAATAACTTGGTGTTTTTAAAAACATGAGGGAGTAAGAATGAGGAAACAAATCCTGAAAGTTTTTGTTTTTTTAATTGTAAAGCATACAAGATGTATTTCTTTCTAGGTTGTGATTTTCTCCAATTTGTTTCCAAAACTCATTTAAAAATTAAACCTGGTTCATGGAAGAGATATTTGCACCTGTGGGCGAACTTGCTTTGAGCTGCTTTTCTTAGCCAACTTAGGAAAGGTGCTATCTGAGTCCAGGAGATGAGCTTTCCTCAATTGTACTAAATATATAATAGTTGCATACATGCTAGGGATATAGTTTCTTGATTTCACTGTCTGAGATATTCGGAAGGAAAATTCTGAACACTTTAAAGACAGCAAAGTGTCTCATAAGTGATGCACTTGGAGTCCTCCTAGAAAATGGTGTTTGGCATCCGCTTAGCAAGAGGAAGTTTTCCAGTTATTTGTAAAGATGTGATGAGGGCGGGGGCGGGTGGGAGAGGGCAACAGTCCCAGTGTTTGTGGACATTGTGACTTGTTGACATTTGGGATGTGTAACTGACTTACACTATTTGAAAAGATTAAAACTCTGAAATATGTACACATCCCCTCATGCCTGCACCTCCACCTCCAGGGATCTGGAAAATATTGATTTGTTCTGAGGAGGGAACATAGATTTTGTGTATAAAATGGTTAATAAAGGATCTTTAAAACAAGTTAGATTGTTATCTCAAGAGACACATACTTCCTTGGCATGATGTTTTCTTTTGTTAAATTGCTTTGGTTTTGTTTAAATATTAACAATACCTTTGATTTTGAGCGTTTTGGACTTTTGAAAACTTAGTTTTTAAATGGTAATTTTTACTTGTTTGGAAGTCCCAGATAGCATTTTTTAAAGATTTCTCTCCCTTTTTTCGCTGATTTGGCTTTACTTATATTTTATTAAATTAGTTTTGAAATCTTAAGGAAAAATTGATATTTCCTTACTTGAACTGATAAATAGTTGTTTTCTCTCCCTCTTTTCTTCCTTAGTAAATACCTGTTGAGTACTTACTGGATTCAGTTCTTTAGGTTTAGAAGTTATTTGATACTATAAAATACCTTACCATAGGTTTTAAAAGATGCCAGTCAAACCGTAAATGTTACTGCCATGTTTTTTTAAAAAGAAATTAGTGAGCAAGTTTAATTTTTTTCTTTCTCTTTCCCTGGATTACAAGATTTTATTTTCTTTTTTTGAGACAGGATCTTACTCTGTTCACCCAGGCTGGAATGCTGTGGTGTGATCACTGTTGGCTGCAGCCTTGACCTCCCAGGCACAAGTGATCCTCCCAAGTAGCTGGGACTACAGGCGTGCGCCACCATGCCTGGCTAAGTTTTTGTATTTTTAATACAGACAAGGTTTTGCTATGTTGCTCAGGCTGGACTCAAGCGACCCACCCACCTCAGCCTCCCAGAGGGATGGAATCACTCGTGTGAGCCACTGCGCCCAGCCTACAAGAATTCTTAAACTTACAGGTTGCTCTTCTGATTTCACTGGAACACAACAGAAAGTAGTTTCTTTATGGTGAGAGATGAACACCTACAATTGAAGTAGCATTTATAGTGTGTTTCTGCTATCGTTTATGACTGGGAAAAGTAAGTAGGAATGCAGGGATTGCCTTTATCTCCTATTTACATTCAACTTGGTTAATACTGCTGAAGGCTTAATTTGTAAGTTGTTGGGTCATGCATCCATGGAGCTTGTTGACTTTGTGCCACCCTGATGGCTGATGGTCTTGAAGCCCTCATTCTTTGGAGCAGTGGGGTGGCTGGCTAGCCACATGGGGAAGATGTGTACACCTGTGGATGCGGCCGTCACATACTGCAGGGATAGCTTGACCTACCTTACTGCTTACTTGGCTGGGTGCAGCAGCTCACACCTGTAACCCCAGCACTTTGGGAGGCTGAGGTGGGCAGATAACTTGAGGTCAGGAGTTCAAGACCAGCCTGATCAACATGGTGAAACCCTGTCTTTACTAAAAATACAAAAATTAGCTGGGCATGGTGGCCTGTGACTGTAATCCCAGCCACTTGGGAGGCTGACGCAGGAGAATTGCTGAAACCTGGGAGGTAGAGGTTGTGGTGAGCCGAGATCACGTGCCACTGTACTCCAGCCCACATGACAGAGCGAGACTCCATCACACACATACAGAAATATATATAAAAAGAAATAAATTGCTCGCCTGGTCATAGATCGGAAAACATTTTTTTTAAAGCGTATTTTAAAGACTTTAGAAAGTACTTACTAATCCAGAAAGTTCTTGGTGGGAGGAGTTTGAAACTTTGTTTTGTCTCACTCCTCACTGTTAGCCCTCTTAATACCACAGGTCTCTACTTAAGTAAGAGTTACATAATAAATGCCATTTGTTCAAGATTGTGTATCTCTATCCATTAATCTATTGTCTAAATTCTGAGAGTTCGAAGTACAGTGTTGTTGTTTTGTATACTTTTCTTCAGCCATTTTCTTCTGAACATGGCACTAGCATTCTTTAAACTGGCTTTGGAATTGTCAGTTTAAAAATCAGCCGGGCGCGGTGGCTCACACCTGTAATCCCAGCACTTTGGGAGGACGAGGCGGGTGGATCACGAGGTCAAGAGATCGAGACCATCCTGGTCAACATGGTGAAACCCCGTCTCTACTAAAACTACAAAAAATTAGTTGGGCATGGTGGTGCGTGACTGTAATCCCAGCTACTCAGGAGGCTAAGGCAGGAGAATTGCCTGAACCCAGGAGGTGGAGGTTGCGGTGAGCCGAGATCACGCCATTGCACTCCAGCCTGGGTAACAAGAGCGAAACTCTTGTCTCAAAAAAAAAAAAAAAAAAAAATCAATACCACTTTAAAAATTACTCTTGACATGGGAGAACAAATAGGTTTTGATAGTTTTAGAGCATAAATATTTTATAGAGCAGAACTTTAAAAATAAAAATTTCCTGATATATTTTGAATGTTTACTTTCAGCTTGTCCTCTGCTGTAAAAAATAGTTGTGGTTAGTCTCTAAAAAGTTGGTATTGGCAATATATGCTTGATTATGTAAATGAAACATTACCAATCTCAGTCAGCCAAAGTTTAGTCAATAGAATGTTAAAGAGCAGAAGTCTAATGGTAATTAGAGAGAGATGAATTTATGTATAACACTTTTTCACTTTCTCCCCAATTCAAAGTATCTTAGTGACCTTTGATAGCTTCCTGGAAAAAATAGGAAGCATGGCGAGAAACTCGAGGTAGGAGCCCATGATCCAGTTGACCACATCAGCTTACAAAGTGTTTTCCAAGTGATTAGATACTAATTCTGTCTAGATTGTAAAATCCCCCTCAGTTGTGTCCACATTTGTCTGTGTCATCTTGTATTCTCTCTACCTTATTTCCCTGAGTCTCATTGTAGTGGGATAATACACAAGCTTACAGACTTTAAAGAGAAGCACAGATTGCAACGAAAACGAACACAGAGACCAGCAGCAGCAGAGGGAGATCTGCTGTTAGGTTTCCCTGAGTTCTGTCGTCTGATTTCTGTGGATGATGAGTTCTCTGCTTATGTTAGGTCACGACATGAAATGTGGTCATAGGAACTTTTGTTATTGGTAGCTTTCTCGGTCAGGTGATATAGTTGGGATTTTCTTTCTCACATGTACCTCTGTAAAGTTTTCAGCAACAGAGATTGGCTCAGGATGGAATTTGTGGTTCAGTTTCAGTTCTGCAGCCTGTCGTTTTCTGGGGAGGCTGGTTAATTGAATGTTTCCTTTCTATCTCACCAGTCACTTGAAATTGCTCAGATTCACCCCATTCCTGACTCCAGCCTGGCCCAGTCCAGACCTGCACTGATTCTGACTACATACTGAGTTGGCCTCTGAACCAGTTCCTGTACCATCCACTTGGTTTGATGGACTTACGAGCTCCAAATTCTCAGAATGTGCCCCTTGTGGTCCTAGAATCAAGTCCAGGGTCCTTAGAATCAAGTAATGAAACAGGTCCTCAGGAATCCTTTGCTGTAGGGATCCAGTGTTAGTTCCTGGTACTCCCCAGCATCTGGGCTTTAGCTTGATGGAAAGCCATGCTGTTCCTGTCTCCAAGTTTTTGCTTCTGCTATTTCCATTCCATAGCTGGGAATGTTTTCCCTCTTCACTACTTTGGTACTTCTTCCACCCTCAATAGTGAATAGCAGAAAGTGCCACTTAAGAGCAAAGAAAGGTCAGCATAGCTTTCGTGTCTTTAACTTCTGTGAGTCTCAATAGAAATGTGGAGACTTAAAAATATTTGGGAGAGACGTTTTTCATTTTCTCACCAAAATGGAAACATTTTCTAATATGTTTAGAAAACCAAAGTCAGAAAAATTGTGAGGAAATAAGTTTTTAAAAAATTAATCTCCAAGTTTCAGGTGGATCTGTAAAATAGAGACAAGATTATAACTTTTTAAAGGCAGCACACTAAGGTGATTCCCCCATATACCTTTTCTGTGGTTTTAATAGGTCTGAGATGCCATCCTTACGTTTCTAACTCAGATTCCTTCTCCTTCCTGAAGGTTTTTGGGATTTCCCTAACTTATGTAGATCTGCTTACCCATGACTCCTTTTGAGTTCATAACCATGGCTTTGCTGGTTGACAGTGGTTTGTTTTGTCTTATTCCTTGCCTGTAATTTTATGAGGACTGTGGAGCCAAAGTGACTGGTTTGAATCTCAGGTCGTCGGTAGCTAAGCTCTAAGACAAATTATTTAATCCTCTTTTGCCTCAGTTTCCTCATCTGTGAAATCATAATTTTAGTAGAACCTACTTTAAATATTCACAAAAATCAAACAAATTCATATACATGTCAAGTGCTTAGAACAGATACCCGGCACCTGGTATTAAGTTCTCAGAGTTCTACTGCTCTTATGGATGTGACATCCTTGAACAGAGATGTTCTTTGGATAGAAATATAAGGCAGACTTGATGTTTGATTGCCCTTGTCATTTAAATATGGTATAGAACCTGGCACATAGGTGCTCAATAAATGTATAATAAAACCGTATTTTGCTAAGGTGCTTATTTACAAGATAGCATGTTGCTTATTAAACAGTTGTGATTTTTTTCGGTAAACAGTAGCCCCTGCACTTTGCCTTCTATTTCAGAGATCTGTTTATTACACTTTCTCTCTTAATCTTGTCATTTGTCAATTTCTGCTCACACCTGAGAGGTGTCCACTGTGCGCTTTGCCCATCTCACCAATGCATAGGCTCCATCTAGTGGCCAGAAAGGAAATTCAGCCCATTTGATGACTGAATTAACAGTGCCCTGAGGAGGTAACAGTGCCTGGAGGAGGAAGATTGAGATCCCAACTCTGGCTTGGTTCCTAGGGACTGATTGCAAGAAAATGTGGATGCTGCAGGCTTATGTAGAAGGCACTGGGCTAGAGTTTTGGGTTAAGATTACTCTACTGTATCAGTGCAAGCTGTCCTGAGAGAATTAGGGTCTCCCTAAATGATGCAGACCAGCGTACTGCAACTCCATGGCAGAGCTGTTACACCTGGTGTGTCTTTTCCAGTTAGAGTTTTAAGATAATTTTACAGGACTTTCATAAATTAAAACCTCTAAAATATTTCTTTTGAGATTAGAGATACAACTGATTCATTTGGAAAAATACAGCAAGATTTACCTTCCATCGCTCTGTTTAAATAGGTAGTAACACTTTAATTATCATGCTCATATCTGTCGCCTTGGGCTATTCTATGTGGTTAAGATGCTCGCCAGCCAGAAATACTTACAGAGAGTAAGAATAAATGAATCCATGATTGGTGTTAGGTTCCACACTGTATTTTGTTAGATAATTTTATGTATTTCTTTTCATCTTTTATTGATATTTTCAGAATCTTTCTTGCTGAGATTACAGAAAATATATAGCTGGTTATTTCGTTTTACATGTCAGTTTCCCTATAATTGCCTTTTACTGTTTTTAATTTGGGAATCATTTGTTTGGCTGAGAGAGCACTTCAGCCTCATTTCCTCCCAGACATTCTGAACAACTTCTCAGACTATACTCATTATTGTCCCATTGTCTTGGCAGGTGGAAGTCCCTCTGCATGGAATAGCAGACAAAACTACCAGCTTGCCCTCTGGCAAGCTCCTTTAAGAGTTAGCTGCAGGCCGGGCGCGGTGGCTCAAGCCTGTAATCCCAGAACTTTGGGAGGCTGAGGCGGGTGGATCACGAGGTCAAGAGATCGAGACCATCCTGGTCAACATGGTGAAACCCCATCTCTACTAAAAAAAAATACAAAAAATTAGCTGGGCATGGTGGTGCATGCCTGTAATCCCAGCTACTCAGGAGGCTGAGGCAGGAGAATTGCCTGAACCCAGGAGGCGGAGGTTGTGGTGAGCCGAGATCGCGCCATTGCACTCCAGCCTGGGTAACATGAGTGAAACTCCGTCTCAAAAAAAAAAAAAAAAAAATAGCTGCAATTTCACCCTCTCTCTGGCCTTGATTCTGCATGCAGGTTGGTTGTGTCTGTGGTCTCTTGCTATACCTGTATATGGGTATCTCCCCCATATGCTTTTCCCCTGACATTGGGGAGGGGAATGGTACCTTGGTCATCTTTGAATTCCCAGGATATGGTCCGGTGCCTGGCGCGTAGGAGGAGCTGAAGAAATGGAAGACTTCTTAAAGGGATACCCTCCATTCACTTTGAAACACTTTTTTTGTACAACAAATTTATTTTCATCTAATCATTGCACCTCTGCCAGCCAAAACATTTTACCACACCAATTACTGCTGCATGGAACTTGAAAACAATAAAATTATCTTTAAACTCATTGTCAGACTTTTTGTACATTGAGGTAAATAAAAAAAATTTAGCTCCTGGAAGGGTCATTTGTGAGTCTGGACTTGTGTCAAGATCACCTCATCCCTGTGGACGGAGACTTTGTTCCGTTAGGTTCCTTCTAGATATGATGTAATGATTAATTCATTGGCACTGATTTGTGTCTGTAGTGTGCTTTTAAACCTTTGTGGAGCTGGGCACCTGAGGAGGAGGCATCTATAGGCTGGACTCAGCTGCTTGGTGGTCTTGGGAGTGGCCTGATGCAGAGGGCCAGGTTGGCACCTCAGAAAGCTGGGTGGGTGCTTGCACAGCTGCTGTGAGTGACAGGGTGGTCCTAGGTTATTTCACAGACCCTTCCAGCCTTCAGATCTCAAGACACTAGACAGATGGAGTTTTTAGGGAGCTGTGGTTGGAACCAGCAGAATCACCACATATGGAAGTTGGCTTCTATTTCTTGCATTGTTTTCTTGGTGAGGGCTGTAAACTTTTGCCTTACCTCTTGTCAGGGACAGTAGCAAGGTCTTAAATGTCTCTTATCACTTAAGCACCCTCCCCAACCCTGCTGGCTTTGGTTGCTGGTGAAGGCCTTTGACAGTCTCCTGGTGGGGCCCTTGGAGAGGGTGAGGCCAGCTCCCTACCTCTGGACCGAAGACAGTTTACTTGTCTAAGTTGGTGTAAAGAGGACTCCTGAACTTAATGTAACACCTTAGAAACTATTGTTAAAATCTCCTCTCCTGAGGGGTGGGGTGGGATATTTCTTGAAGAAAATGTAAACATCATCATTTGGAGCTGGAATGTTAATTTCAAGAGCAGCTTGTAAAAAAGCATCTTGTGAAATTCCCATGTGAATGCTGAGCCAGGTGGATGTGAACTTACCTGGACAGCCTGCCTGCCTTTGTTCTGCTTTTCTCCTTGGGGTTTGCACATGTGCAGGGCATCCTTTGAAGCCTCATCCCCTCAAACAGTTCACCGTGTCCCTCTCTCCCATGCACAGAGGCATGTTGGAAAGGGAGCTCCAGGCCTTGGTGTGTCTGCCTGTGATTGGAATAAGCCTGCTCTAACAGGGATGCTGTGAGAATTAGCAATAGATAATGCATCCAAGCTGCCCAGCAGAACTGGCAAATAGAAAGCACCCAATAAATGGATGCTTTTCTCATTTATCCTCCTCCCCATGGTGGGTGGCCCTAGTGGGCACTCTTTGTGGCCTCCAGTCCTCCCTCCCCACAACACCGGGCATTGCTGCCAGTTGAAGAGGGTCTTTTTTTTTTTTTTTGAGGCAGAGTCTCGCTCTGTTGCCAGGCCAGAGTGCAGTGGTGTGATCTTGGCTCACTGCAACCTCTGCCTCCCGGGTTCAAGCTATTCTGCCTCAGCCTCCTGAGTACCTGGGACTACAGGCATGCATCACCACACCCGGGTAATTTTTGTATTTTTAGTAGTGATGGGGTTTCACTATGTTGGCCAGGATGATCTCAATCTCTTGACCTCACGATCCACTCACCTCAGCCTCCCAAAGTGGTGGGATTACAGGCGTGAGCCACTGTGCCCGGCCTTTGTCTTTACTTTTTTGAGACAGAGTCTTGCTCTGTTGCCCAGGATGGAGTACAGTTATGCATTATCAGCTCACTACAACCTCTGCCTCCCAGGTTCAAACAGTTCTTGTGGATATAATGTACAAACAATACCTTTTTTTTTTTTTTTTTGAGACGAAGTTTCACTCTTGTTACCCAGGCTGGAGTGCAATGGCGCGATCTCGGCTCACCGCAACCTCCGCCTCCTGGGTTCAGACAATTCTCCTGCCTCAGCCTCCTGAGTAGCTGGGATTACAGGCACACGCCACCATGCCCAGCTGAATTTTTGTATTTTTAGTAGAGACGGGGTTTCACCATGTTGACCAGGACGGTCTTGATCTATTGACCTCGTGATCCACCCGCCTCGGCCTCCCAAAGTGCTGGGATTACAGGCTTCAGCCACCGCACCCGGCCAACAATACCTTCTTTAGAAGCTGGGATCATGGGTGTGTGTCACCACACCTAATTTTATTTTTTAGTAGAAATGCGATTTTGGCATGTTGGCCAGGCTGGTCTGAAACTCCTGGCCTCAAGCAATCTGCCTACCTCAGCTTCTCATAGTGCTGAGTGCTGGGATTATAGGTTTGGGCCACTGTGCATGGTTGAGGAGGTTCTTTTTTTTTTTTTTTTTGCACATCTACAGTAAAAGTTTGAACCCAGAAGTCTGAGTCTCAGGTCAGCCGTTGAAACCACAAAGTAACCACCTTACTTCTCTGCCTGAAGAGAAGTGTTTTTTAGATTAACTAGGCTGACTGGTTCAAGGTCTTGTCCATATCTGTGGAGGGCGAGTTGGAGGGGGAGGAGACAAAAGAGTATGGAACCCTGTTTCTGACATCTAGATCTGAGGGCCTCCAATGGTGTCTGCTTCATGAAGACCATAAGAATATTATTTTTTTCTCCTCAAGGAGCTTACTGTCTGGTTGGGAAAACTCAACGACTAGTGGAGAGTAACAGCCGCTGTGTGTTCAGTGCTAAGTTATGGGATGCTGACCAGAGAGAAGTGTATGGGCTGCAGGCAGTCGGGTCACGGAGCTGCAGAATGGCTTGAGAAGCTTTAAGGAGAATGTCTGACTTTAGGGTGCCCTGAGTATTTGACTCTCAAGATCCAACAGGGCAGCTCCCCAGGAGAGGAAGGGACCATGTGTGGTGTGGGTGGCAGTGGGCCCTAATGGAGTGGAGAGGGCATCAGAATCCAGTACATGTGGGAAGGAACTGACTGCCGCCTAGAGAATGGGGAGCTCTGAAACCTTTGCCGCATTGCAGTGGGCCTGCTGAGAAGGATGTTCTGGGGAGGCTTCTCTGGGCTTTCGATGGAGTCAGGATTGAGGGACAGAGATGGACGCTCAGGGAGAGATGTGTTGTCTGTAGGCCTGAGACCAGGGAAGCTGGAATGGACTGGACGTGTTGGCCCAGCCAAGGGAGGTGACTGGTGAGACAGGGGTCCTCAGTGTGAGGGGCTGAGTTGCCAGAGGAGCTGTGGGCCCGGGGTGATTTGTCAAAAGGGCAGACCCAGTGGATGGAGAGGCAGGACTCGCAAAACAGGTTGGCTGCAGGACTCAGGGCAGTAGCACAGAGGAGACATCCGGCACACCGCACACTGCCGTGTCCAGGGGCTAAGACGCTGCCTTTAGGGACAGGTGGTGTTCAGTTTGCCCTAAGAGATGCTGCTGACCAGAGCCTTCATGGCTGTAGCTCGCAGTGAATGTGTTTCCAGACAGTTGCCAGCAGCTGCCCGGCAGTGTGTGTGAGAGCAGGAGACGTCCTGGAGGAAAGGGACTGGGGTTGTTTTCTTGGAGGTTCTCCTCCCTGGAATCAAGTGTCACGTGTCCAGAAGGCAAGAGAGGGTGGTCCGCCTGGTTCCAGTTTGGGAACAGGATGGAGCCAACTTCTCTTTCCAGAACCGTGGGCCCCACTCTTTCGAGCTAACGCCCTCCCTCACGTCACTGAGGAAAGGGCTGCTGTCACCTTCAATGTCTCAAAGGTCCCTGGCCTCCACTGGCTGCCATGGCAGGGGCCCCTTCTGACAGGGACTTCCCCACGTGGCTGTTTCTTCTCTGAACCTTCACCCCAACACCCAGCCTGTGGCACCTGCAAGAGGGACCTTGCCAGCTGCGAAACCCAAAGGGTGGCCTCCATCACCTGCCAGGACCCAGGAGAGCTTCCTCCCCGCACCTGCTGAAAATTGCCAATTTTTAAATGGTTGGGATTCTTTTATGGGTTGACCCTCTCTGCTAATACTTTTGTATATTTTCCCTACAGTTTATATATTTTTAGGCTATTTTCTCAAGGTATCTCCAGATTCTACACATCTATGTCATATAGCAAGCTCTTATGTTGTGTGTGTGACTCCCTGGGGTGCATCTGCACCAGTCTGAGCCTCCGAGTTGCTCTTCCCTCCGGCCCTGACTCTCACTGACTCACCGATGTGATGTGTGGGGCAACTTCTCACCCAGGTAGCCTTGGGCGCTCCCTGTCACTGAGCTAACAGCTGTGGGGTAGCAGCCAAGACTGCTGCTGGCTGGAGGCGGTTCTGGCTTCAACTGCAGTGTGTTGATGTAGCGAGTGTGCTAGACAGATCCTCGGTTGGGTTTTCTGACCACGTGCTTGTGTCGCACAGATCCCCCCCCGCCATCCTGTAGTCTTATCTTCCTGTGTGTTCCCAGGCTTCTAGGCAGCTGGGCCTGCCAGGGGAAATGCTTGCAGGTGGGAGGCCGAACAGAGACCCAGTGTTCGCCCCTGAGCGTCCACCGCTGCTGGGCAACTGCAGGACGCTAGGGTGGGGCCCAGTGACTCTGTCCTTTTATATCACAGCAGCGCCTGTGCTGACCTTCAAGTTACACTTTGGAATTGTAATACTATAGGAAGAAAAAAACTAATTTGTAGAATATTCTGCCTTGAGATTCACTTGCAGTCACTTGTAATGGGGCTCTCCCCAAGGGCTTGGAGGGTGGGGGAGGGCTTATTGGTGTTGGGGGACAAGCAGGGGCTCATTGACCTTCCAGCCTGGTGCTTCTGGGTGTCCCTGCCCTGGGGTGTATCAGGATGGCTTTGCCAGCAAGGGAAGCCTTGGGAGGCCCCAAGGATCTTGGCCAAGCTGCAGGTGTGGTCTGGGGGCACCGAGGTGGGAAAGCCGGGAGCTGGAGACTCCCTGTGTCCAGATAACCCTCCCTCGTCCAGCCACAAAGAACAGGCACCCCTCCTTCCGCCAGCTGTGCCATGCCCTGCCTGAGTCGGTCTTGTCTCCTGCCCAGACTGACAGCTCAGACCCAGCTGCCACTGGGGACACCCCCAGCCATCAGTGGAAAACACCCAACAATGATTAAGACCAAATGTCTTCCCATGGGAGGGGGTTGGGGGGTGGTTCCAACAAGGATTCCCAGACAAAGTAGGCCAAGGTCTGGCAGCCTTTTCTCTTCTGGAGACACAGATTCAGCGAGGCTGTGGGTTCCTGGAGTCACACAGCGTGGCAGTGGTGTCAGAGCTGGGCCAGGGTCAGGCTCAGTGTGTGGGCCAGGAGCAAGTCAACAGCCCTGCTCCCCACCCCTTGGAAGGGGTTGCCACCAGGGGCAGTTTTGACTAAGACCTGGGAAACCATGACTCAGAGCGTGGGTCCCCAGGGTCTCTTTGGGCCAGCCAGGCTGCTGCAGACACAGACAGGAAGCACACCTGACGCTCCTCCACCCTCGGGCTGCACAGCAGGGCCGGGATTCACGCTAGCTTGCTGAGTGACTTGCTTTCCTGCGTGACCTCTGGCAGGCTGCTCTCTCCGTGCAAAGCCACTACCAGGACTGGTCAGGGCCTGCTCCTTCTTCCACCCGCTCAGGGTGGTCTAGAGACTGGAGGTCAGCAGTCGGGGCCTAGGATGGCCTGTGTCACCAGGGCATGTGGCCTTGGGCCAGTTACTTCCTCTCAGAGCCTCAGGCTCCTCTGAGGATGGGGCTGTTGGTGTGAAATCAGGTGAGCATGTGGAGTTGGGAGCAGCAGGGCACACACATGCAGGTAGCTGCCCTGGCCACGATCCGTCCATCGCTTCCAAGTCCTGGGACACACGCTCATCACTAAGGGGTTCAGCCTCTGATACTGTTTCTTGGTCTCAGTCCCTAAGAAGTGATTTTCAGTGGTGTCTCTTCTGTCCCAGCATACATCCAGCCAAACAGCCGCAGCTGCCACATGCAGGCTCCAGGGTCCTACTTGCCTTTTGTCCGGGGATGCCATATGTGGGAGAGTAGAATATGAGTGGTGGCCCCGGTAGGCTGCAGGGCAACCTCTCTGAACCTTAGCGCCCCCCCACCTGGGAAGGGGCATTACACCTTCCAGGGGGAGGGCTAAGGAGGAAATTGTCAACGGCTGAGTCCAAGGTTCACAGCCAGAGGGCAGGCGGGATCCAGGGCTGGGCCTGGGAGGACAGTGTGTGCCCCCTCCCCACCCTCGGCCAGGCCAGGACCATCTTCAAAGCACTTTCATGCCCATCTATTTCCTGCTGTGGGCACCACATTCTCCATGGGACTAGATTTTATGGGAGGGGAAGGGGCTGTGGGTAGGCAGGTGCCAGGTTGCTAGACCACAGATCAGCATGGTAGGAACGTGGCGCTGGGGCTGGTGGTGGGGAAGGGACCGCCCTGAAGCAGTGACAATTAGCCCAGCCCCGTCTCTGGGCACAGATAAAGGGACACTGAAGGGCACAGCTAGTCAGCCTGCTCCTCCCCCTCTACCTGGTTTTTGCAGAAGAGTCAACAGATACATCAGAGAGGGCCGGCGAGCTGCCCACAGGGGCCCCAGCCCCTATTACGCCAGGGGGCAGTCCCTGCAAGTAACACGGTGGGCAGGTCTCTGGGGATCTCAGAGTGGGGCTCCAGGAAAACCTGGGTGCCTGAGCTGGAGGCAGGCTGCAAGTAAGGGCCAAGCTATACCCCTGCCCAGAAAACCTTCCTGCCCCAGAACCCTGCCTTCTGCAGACAGGTCTCCCAGGGTATCATCCCCCTGGCTCCCGAGGCCTGCTCTCACTCACTCACTTGCTGCTCTGCCCCCAGCAGATCTGCCCCAGGGGAGCAGGTGAAAAGCTGCTGCCTGCTGAGATGCTGCGCAGTGGAGATTAGGGCAGAGGGGTCGGGAGAAGAGTTTCTGACTTTTAAGACTCTCCAAGAAGTCACGCTGTGCTTTAGAATGGTAGATGCTCATTTATGTAAAATAACAAATGTTACACAAACTGTTAAAAAAAAAAATACCTTTTCTGAGGGGGAGGAGGTCCCCAGCCTGCCGCTGGATGGGGAGGGGGGTTAGCACCATTAGGGCGCAGGAGGCAGGGGTTCCGCCACAGCCTGTGGTGGGCACTGAGGTCTGTTGGTCGGTCTGTGCATCTTGATGCAGTCAGCGGCGGGCAGCCTGCTGATGGCCTCAGGAGGGGGCGCCATGGCTGGGTGGAGTGCATGAGGGGTAGCACTGGTTGTGGACAGTGGGCAGCTGGCAGCGGCCCAGCAGGTGCCGTGTCTCACAGAATCCTACTGACAGGTGGTCCCGCTCACAGCCTGGAGAAGGGGGTAAGGGGGCATCAGTGGTTTGGGGTACACAGAACCTGGCTCCCCACACCAGTCACCTTAAGGAGGCTCCAGCAGCTCTCTGCCATGCAGAGGGCCCCGGTTTCTGGAGGGGCTCCCGAAACGGAGTTACATGTCTTCAACTGTGGCTATCTGTCCCACCTTCCCATGGCCGACCCCCAATATTGAAGAACAGGCACTGGTGGGCTGAGATTTCTGGAGGAAAGGTCCTGAGACCCCACCCTGACCCCCTCAAATGCCTGCAGAAAAGCCTGCCCAGGGCAATGCCCTGCCACCCCATCTCCATCTTTGCTCAGCCTTGGAATCCCCTGACAGAGCCTGACACAGAACTGCAGTCCCGGGGGCTGCTGCCAGCCTGCTGTGGCCTCAGCCCCCACTCCCGGCACCTCCCCCTGCTCCAGTGCACCTGTCCTACCAGGCCTCTGTGACCGCCTCCAGCCATGGGGGCTGCACTCAGCCTCGGCTTTGGGGTCACAGGATCCTATCTCCCAGGCCAGCTTTCCACTTCTCAGGGAGGCCACGAAGCCTTGAAAGACTGGACCTTGCAGCCTGTCAGCAGAAACCAGGGGCTGAGGCTTGTCAGGGCTGAGGCTCGGCTGGGCCCTCCTGCCTGTGGTTATTGGAGCTATTTTGGAAAGTGGCTTTTTTCCAGCCTCCTGGCCTTGCTCCTGATGCTGCTGCCGCTGCTGACAACCCCCAGCTGCCACCCAGGTGCTGCTCATTCCAGCAGACCTCCTGTGGAAGGAGGAGCAGGATGGGAGCAGCCAGCCCTGGGCCTGGGCCATCCTCCAGGCCCCACAGAGGGCACAAGGCAGCAGGCAGGCTCCTCCAGCCCAGCTCCGGGCAGAGCTCCAAAGCACACATCTGCAGGCTGCATCCTGCTCGCCCGGGATGGGGAGCTGCCTCACCTCTCAGGCCTTGGTCCCCTCTGTCAACCCCACCTCCACAGCAAACAGATGCCGCCATGCTGGGTCATTGCAGTGACCACACACTCTGGAGTTTCCAGGCTTTCCAAATATCCACCACACTGTCCCACACAACAGCAAAACATCCTGGGAATTCCAGGTCTCAAGGTGCAAGACATCTTCCTGCTTTCCCTCCACTATTCACTGGCAGCTGAAAACTCACTTAAGACAGCTTCTAGTTCAGCCACCCAAGCAGCCCCACCCTCCACCCACTCACACCCACCCCTGGAGACCCTGCAAACCCAGAGCCTTGTGGGCGATCGTCCCTGGTTCTGGGCCCCCAGGCGCCTCAGTTCCTGTTCCCTGCCCCATCTGGTCCTCACCATCTGGTATGGTAACCACCTGCTCCCTGTAGCCAGCCTAGCCCTGACAAGCAAGAGATGTGATGCCAGCAGCCAGCTCAGGCAGCTGAGAGCTCACAGGAGCGCTGAGATGCTGGCTGGGTGCATGCTGAGGACAGGCAGGGCAGGGTGGGGGCACTGCCTCTGGGCCTTGAGGTAATGGGATTTGAGGCAGGAAGGCCACCCCTGCCAGAGGCAGGGTAGCAAGGCACGGCAGGGGCCACTCTGAGCCTGAATGAGGGCTTTCCAGGAGCAGATAGAGAAGGCTATGCTAGACAAGGGGAGAGGCAGACCTGGGAGACTGCAGGGGGCCCAGAATGCCAGCTTGAGTGCCCTGGCTGCCAACTCTGTCCAAGGGGCAGGGGGCAGACAGCCATTAGCACAGGTAGCCGCACCTCTTCCCACCACAGCTTCTGGGTGCCCTAGACAGCTAGAGGCAGCCCCAGGCCCTCTTCCTGACCTTGCAATTGGGGATGACAGTGGGTTTGGGGAAGGGGAATAAGCCGCCTTCCCTGAGCACCACCTGGATGCCCATGCAGTGTGGGGCACTTTGTGCCCGGACCTCATTTATGCAACGATGGTGCTTGACAGCCCCATGATTCAGCACATGAAGGCCCTGACAGGGAAATGGAGCCCAAGGCCACACAGCTGGCGAGGGGTGCCCAGGTGAGACTCCAGGGCCACGGTTTCCTGCACTCAGCACCGCTGGGAGCAGCTGGGGCTGCAGGGAGTGTGTGTCTGTGTCTCAGAGGTAGAGAGTCAGGAGAGAGAGAGAATGTGTATGTGTTGGGGGCAGAGGAGTCAGAATTGTGTGTGTGTGTCTCAGGCAGAGGTGTCGGGAGGCTGTGTGTCTCTCAGGGGCAGGGGGGTCGGAAAAGACAGTGTTTGTGTGTGCATGTGTGTGTCACCAGCAGGGGGTCAGGGTGTCCAGACCACTTTGGCCCAGGCCCTTCTGCCAGGACACAGCTGGTCAGGAATCCCCCCACCGCTGGGACTAGCAAGACCCTTGGAGGGAAGCCCTCCCTGCGATTCCACTGCTCATTCTAGACAGCCCTCTGGCCAGGGAATGGGCAGGCCAGGGCTGGGGACCCGGACTCACTCCGGCCCAGCTTTCACACAGTCTCAGGGACATCCCTGGCCACACTATGGGAAGACTGAGACCCAGAGGAAAAAGAGCTTACGCAGGTTCACACAGCAGCTCAGGGGCCAGGGCCGCTCCCTCTCCTCCCGAGGCCAGACATCTGCCAGCAGGATATCGTGAGGCAGGGACCCCCTGTGCTCCTAGCACAGCCCAGGCTCCAGCATGGCATCCTGTGGCCTCAGGATTCTCAGTGGCCACGTGGCTCCTGAGCCTAGACTGCAGACGGAGCCAGCCGGTGCCGTGGGCGCGATGGTTTGACAATCCCACTCCCCATCACCCTCCCCACCCTACCTCACTTTAGCAAGAGAGCCAGGGGTTTGGGGACTCAGGGTGGCTGGATGGGCTCGCAGTCCTCAGTGCCACACGGCCGGGAACTCTCAGGCCAGGCGTCATGGCCACACTGGTCACTATCTTCCTCAGGCACCTGGGATTCCTGACCAGCTGTGTCCTGGCAGAAGGGCCTGGGCCAAAGTGGTCTGGATACCTTGACCCCCTTGCTGCTGACACACACACACACACCCACACACACACACACCCACACACACACCCACCCACCCCCCTTCTGACTCCTCTGCCCCCAACACATATACGTTCTTTCTCCTGACCCTCTGGGTGTTGACACACTTGACCAGGCGCCGCTGGACGCCCCCACCACAGGGGCTGAACACTGGGGGGGGTCGGGAGGGAGTGTCTCCTTCGGCCACCTTAGCGGGGGCAGCAACACGGAAAGCCATCCCTGAGCCCTGTGCCTGACTGGCCTGCCCTTGCTCCCAGCCCCGCCCTCAGTGCCCCCTGGGAGGGCCTGGTCCCATGCCTAGACTCCACTCAGTACTCAAACCCACTCACACTGTGGGATCAGCTCCTGCAGCGGGGAGGGGCGTGAGAGCAGTGGGGACAGCCCTCGAAGCTGCAGGGCAGCGAGCACCTCTCACAGGACATGCCTGAGAGGCCTGGGCAGAGCCCCAGGATGGAGACCTAATGCAGCAGCAGGCAAAGACGTGGGCGAGACACCACTGTGCCCGAAGGATGGGGCAGAGGACCTGCCCAGCCCACAGGCAGGAGGGGAGGAGACAGGTTTCACAGCCAAGGCCCAGGCCGCCAGGCTTCGTTGTTATCAGGTGCGGGTCTGAAAGCCCTGAACATGCGCCGAATCTGTGCCAGTGTTGTGCTGTGCCCGCTGAGTCTGTGCCCAGAACTGTGCTTCATCCCGTTACTTCATTTAATCCTCCTGACCCTCCTCTCCCAAGCTGTCCCCATTTTACAGATGAGAAAACAGTGACCCAGCAAGGCAAAGCAACCTGCCCAGAGTCACTCAGCAGCCAGTGGGACAAAGACTCAAACCCTGGCCCAGCTGACTCCAGGGCCCGGCTCAGGGCCCATGGCTGAGATTTCTGAACCTCTTTGTTCTAAACAGACACGGCAGAAGGTGTCCTGCCCACGCGAAGCTCCTCTTCTGCCCCCTTCTGCCGCTGGCCTTTGCCAGGCTCCCTGATTGCCGCAAGTTCGTCATTCCTGCCTCAGACTTCACACCTACTGTCCCTTTTATCCCTGTCCTTGGCATCACTGACTCCTCCCTCGGGTCTCAACTCAAGGCCCCTCCTGGAAAGGCCTTCCCTGACATCACAGCACACATGCCCTTTCCTTGTCTGTTTCTCCCTGGCAGGCTGTGAGCACCAGAAGCACGGGACCTCATCCAGTCACTGCTGCATGAGCAGTGGCCAGAGACAGCCACACTCAATAGCTGCTTCACCCAACCCAGGACCGACCAGGTGCTGCCAAGCCCTTGCTCCCTGCTCCTCCACACAGCCCAGCTCACCCGGCCCCAGGGCCCTACTACCCACTGCGTGCAGGGGTGAATGTTACAGGGCCGTGTGGCATTGGGTCTCAGTGCCTCCTCGCAGAGGCCTGGCTCCGGACAGGTCACCAGATGCTGCTGTTCACCACCACCACAGGCCTCAGAGCACTGGGGTGCAGGGAAGGAGTCAGGGCACCGCCAGGGTCTGAGGGCGCCCCCTCCCCCCAACTGGACCCCCAGGCCTCACCTCCCTCCAGGAAGAAGTGTAGAAGCTGAGGCATGGCTGGGCCCCGCAGGGCCAGTGCACGGGCGGCTTGGCTGGCTGACAATGGAAGGGTCGCAGCGGCCAGAGGTCTCGTGTGTCCACACACTGCACATCCCGCACTGAGGAGCTTCCACCACACCTGCAGGAGCAGTGGGGACAGAGAGACGCGTATGGACACTCCCTACGTGCAGGCCCACACAGGCGACCCCGTGAGGCGTGTAGCAGGGAAGGCATCAGGCCCACGCTCCAGTCTGGAGAAAATCCCTGAAAAGCCCTAGCAGGAGGCCAAGGCTGACAGGCCCCAGGCAAAAGGTGTCCAGCCAGGGGCTGCCATGGGCAGGGACAGACGGAGAAAGGGAGGAAAGGCAGGCTGGTGAAAGACAAGTCCAGATGGAGTCAGAAATACAGAGGGGAGGAGACAGGCCAGGCCAGACAAAGATAAAGACTCCCAGGAGATTCAGATCCAGTGCCATCGGGTGCCCAGACGTGCAGCCCGGAGCCCTCCCCTGCTGCTCTCGGAACACAGGCCGTGGGGACCCAGGGCTCCACCCCGTGCCCTGGCTCCATCCTCACACAACTTACTCCAGTTGCCCGAGTGCCACGTGGCACAGGGCTGCAGGTGGCAGCGGCAGGCAGGCTGGGGCCGGCCAGCAGGGGTGCAGTCCTCATCCTGGTCGCAGCTACAGCGCACTGGCCTCCAGACGGCACCCAGGCCGCAGGTGGTGGAGCACTGTGGGGCACGGCCCCGTGAAAGCCAGGCAGACCCCATCCCCGCCAGGCCCCCACAGCCAGGAACTACCCACCTAGGCTAGCAAGACCTCAGCAAGACAGGCCCCTCTTCTGGGCCTCAGTTTTCTTATTTGCAAAATAGACTCCTCCACTCACCCCCCAGGAAGACTGTGAGAATAAAGTCAACCCCCACCCCCCAGCAACCAACTGGCCCTGCCCACAAAAGACAAAGGGACTGTGTTCCAGTGTCACTGGTGCAGAGGTAGGGGAAGGGGACCCTGCGGGCACCCCTGACCAGCTATACTGACCAGCCTTCCCCTTCCCACACCCAAAATAGTGATCTGAACAGAAGCTTGCATCTCCTGCAGTGACCATCTGGGGACCCAGGGAGGGGGCACTGGCCAGCTTCTTTCATGCAGCTCAGACCCCTGCAGGTCACTGCCAAAGAAGGGTGGAGCCATTGAGGGCAGAGCCAGGTGACAGTGGGCTGAGCCCAGCGTGGAGGAGCCAGGCTGAGCCTCTGGGCTCATTTGCCCAGCTTGCTAATTTCTGGGCAGGACTGGACCTGCAGGCCATGAGGGGACCCTCCCCACTGCACAACTGTCTGAGTGAACTCTGTCCTGGGCTGTGCTGCCAGTGTGTGCCTGCCCTGGCTTCCCTGAGGCCCCCTGTGCTGCCCAGGAATGGGCCCTGTGCTCCCCTCATCCGCCTAATCCTGGGAACCCCTGCCCCGAGGGAGGCGGGACAGATGGCGCCTGTGTCCGACTCTGCTCACTTTCGGATGAGACAACAATCACCAAGGTCCTGGGCAAACTCCCTCGCCAGCCCGGCCAGCACCACTTGCCTCGCTCCAGTTTCCAGCTTGCCAGCTGGCATTCCTGGCAGCCAACAGGTCCACAGCGGGCCCTGCCTCAGCCAGGCTGGGGGCCGGGGGCTGGGTCTCAGGGGCTCTGCGGCTGTTTGCAGGGCTGTCCCAAGCTGGCGTGGACAGCAGCCCAGAGCTCAGGGGCACCTCAGGCTGAGGGACTCAGGCCGGCCCTCGGGTCCCGGGCTCCGGGCAGGGTCAGGCTCAGGTGTGTGCCCGAGGCCAGTCAGGATCGTGGGGAGGAAGGTGCCCCACACTGCCACAGTCCGAAGGTCCCAGGAGCCTGGTCCTGGGGTTGGGGAGTTGGGAGTCCCCGGCTGCAGGGAGCTGTCCCTGCCTGCCGTCTCTGGCAGAGGGGCTATGGGAGAAGGAAGGGGAGGAGCTGCCTCCACAGTGGGCCTCAACTCAACTGTCCCCAGACCCCAGGCCACCCTCCAGAGCTGGCTTCCAGGCTACAGTCCCTCCTGTCCACAACTCCACCACATCAGGACCAGGAGAGGAGTGGGTGCTGCCGACAAGGGACAAAGGGGGCAGCATGGGGCTGGGTCTCAGGGGCAGGTGGGGGGCTCCACAGCCCCCAGGTTCCTCACTGTCCTTGGAAACCTCATTGGTCCTATCCCGCCATGGAGGAGGCAGCTGGCGCTGGCTGTCCTCGCCAACCAAGTCATTTTGGCCCCGAGGGGTGGCAGGCATCTGCACGCCATCAGGGGAAACCCTGGGCCAGGGCAGGCTGGGGAGCCCAAGGTCTGGAGCCCCTATGGGGGTGTGTTCCTCAGGCAGGAAATTGACCAGAGTTCCCAGGGGTCAGCTCTGAGGGTGGGGGTGGGGAGCGGCGGGCCTGGCTGGGCCAAGGGCTAGGGGACCAAGGTCCCGGTGCCCTCTCCTCTGTGGCTGCAGGGGGCTCTGTGGTAGACACGGGGCTACCTGTGGAGGGCACAGCAGAACAGCCGTGTGGTGTGGGCGTCGCATCCCCTGTCCCCGCCAGGTCTAGATCAGGCTCTTCAAAGGGCCCTTAGGACAGGTCCTCATGGAAGTTGATGAAATTGTAGTCGTAGTAGAAGTCGTCCACAAACACGGGCCCTAGCGGGTCCAACTCCAGGGCCTCCTCATCGACGGCGTTGCCCATGCTGGCTGGCCTGGGTGCTGAGGTAGGTGAAGGGCATGGGGCCAGGTGGTGCAGGATGAAGTCAGCCTCGTTGAAGAGCTCGTGGCTGGAGGAGCCGCTGCCTGAGCCTTCAGGGACCAGTGTGTCCAGGGGCCGCGGACAGGGTGGCAGAGAGCAGGTGACTTGGCAGGCTGGCTGCTGGGCCTCGTCACAGGGGACACCAGTGTCATTGGTGCAGAGAACACTTTGGTGCTGAGTGCCCTCCCTGCATGTCACTGAGCACTGGGGGGGAAGCTAGGGTGAGGGGCTCAGGCTGGGAGACGGGCTGCCAGGGGACGCTGGGGCAAGGCGGGGACAAGGCACTGTCTACTGCCCGGTGTCAAAGTGTCAGGGACCCCAGCCAGCCTTCTCTGGCCCTACCCAGCTCAAGGTCATGGCTGTGGCCACGGCTTTGCAGGGGCTTCCTGATTCCCTGAGGCTTTGGAGTCAGGATGGACCCTGGAATGCCCCAGATTCCCTCCCACCCATGGTACCAGGCAGTAAGGGTTGGAGGAAGGCTGTCTGCCTCCCTGTAGCCTGAGACCAAGGGTGGCGCTGGAGGCGACCCCTCCCATCCTGCACTCACCTGTGACCAGTTCCCCACAGCCCAGGTGGCTGGACAGGGCACGTGGCGGTTACAGGGGGTTTCAGCTGGGGGCCGGGGAAGGTGTTCACAGGCGGGCGGCTCCAGGGCGCTCTGCTCATCCAGCCCCACGCTGCGGATGCAGAGCATGACCCGGCATGAGAGGCCCCCAGGCCTGCAGGAGCATAGCTGCCACTCACCTGCCCACCACCTGGCAAGGGCACACGGGTGGCATCAGCAGGCTCACCAGCAGGGAGGGCCAGGCCAGGCTCCCAGGCCCTGGGGGTTGGTCCCAGAGCTGGGACCAAGGCCAGTGGCTGCTTCTCCAGAGCTCCAAGCCCAGGTAGTTGTCCTGCCCCCTAAGTCTGGTGACATGGCCCAGCCCCTCCGCTCCTGCCACCCTCCCCTCAGGAGAAGTGAGCGTGACCTGAGGCCTATTTCCAAATCCAGGGACCTAAGGAGGAGGACCACAGGTGTCCAGGCTAGCCCAGGCTGGAGTAAGGGGTGACCGGGAACTGGGGCTTCAACCTTGGGAAGATCCGTGAAAACCTGGCTGCCTGTGCTCCTCCCTGGGAACTCTGGAGCCCAGAAGTAGGGGCCTGTGGCAGACCCAGGCCGCCTGGGGGTGGGGAGTTGGCAGGGGTGTGGGGGCAGCTCTGGCAGGGCAGGGCTGCTCACTGCACTTCCTCTGGCTGTCATCGGGCTGGCCCAGGGGGTCACAGTGCCCCTCGTCCACAGGCCCTGCCTGCCGCTCTGAGCAGTACACACTCTGCCTCTGCACACCTTAGGGGCCGTGGGGCTCCGCCTGGGCCTGGCACCCAGGTGCCCACCGCCCAAGACCCAAAGACACCATTTCTGCCAGAACCCTCCCAGAACAGCACCTCACAACCCGTGTCAGGATGAAGGCAGACCTCCACGGCTGCTTCCTCCTTGCTGTCCTGATCTCACCCGCCCTCTCCTACATAGCCTCCCTCTGACTGTCCCTGGAGAGGTGGCACAGTAGGTTTAGTGGGTTAGGTCCCCAGACCCTCTGCTTCCTAGCTGAGATGCCTGGGCGGCTCATTTGGCCACTCTGAACCTCAGCGGCCTCCCCTGTGAAGTTGGATTGACAATCCTGCCTGCCTACAAGCCCTGGAGGGAGGACTGCTTGTGGCCTTGCATATGCTGGCTCAGCCCATGCCCGGCACATCCTACGAGCTCGATCTGTGCCAGCTGCTGCTAGCATGCAAACCCAGCCATGACGTCAAGGCTGCCCCACTGTCCACGCCCTTCCCAATGGCTCAGAGAACATCTGGAGAAGAAGTGCATCAAGGGGCAGACCCCGCTCCCCGCCCCCACACCAGCCTTGGCGTTGCTCCTGTCCTTCATACCTTCTGCCATTGCCCACCCTGGGCTTTTCCACAGCCACGTTCCTCACTTAAACTCACTTCCATACTGCCTGCTGAGGCCCAGCCTCAGGACCCCCTCTGCTGGTGGCTCTGCTTTCTCTGCTCCCCCGGAGTTTCAAGAGTAAGCTGTCCCTCCCCTGAGCTGCCAGTCCCACACCCGTCCCCCTTTCCTCACCAACAGATTCTGATATTGCTCAAGGTCCCAACTACAGCAATGGGACCTGCTGAAAACACCGAGGCCGCCCCCTCAAAACTAGGGTTTCTGGGACACAGTCCTGCCTGGGGAGAAACAGGGACGAGTCCCTCGCTGGGAGTCAGCCCTTTCCCCTCCTTCTTCCTGCCCGGAACATGGCAAGAGGCCTGGAAAGGAGGATGACATCTGTGACAAGCAGGAGGGGAGGGCTGCTGTGGCAAGGACGCTGCAGCTGAGGGACCGTCAGCTCTAGGTCCCGCCATCTTGGACTGTGCACCTGGGATTTCCTGCCTGTCCGTCTTGGCCACCGCGGGGCACTTGCCTCTGCGTACACTCCTACACGGTCCACCTTCAAGGTAGCCGATTTGCTGAAAGACAATTCCCCAAATGTCTCGTGCTGCACACGTATTTGTTGGTTTCTCACGTTTGTCTATTTAAAGACACCTGAATTATGCCAGGTGCGGTGGCTCATGCCTGCAATCAATCCCAGTGCTTTGGGAGGCTGAGTCAGGTGAATCACCTGAGGTCAGGAGTTCAAGACCAGCCTGGCCAACATGGTGAAACCCCAACTCTACCAATAATAAAAAATTAGCCAGGCATGGTGGCGCATGCCTGTAAATCCCAACTACTCGGGAGGCTGAGGCAGGAGAATCAGTGGGACCTGGGAGGCGGAGGCTGCTGTAAGCCAAGATCGCACCACTGCACTCCAGCCTGGGTGACAGAGCAAGACTCATCTCAAAATAAAATAAAATAAAATAAAGATAGCTGTATTAGATAAAACGGTTTACTGGCTTTGGAAGGCATCTACGCAGTTCTCCAGTTCTCATGTTGTCATCATAACAGCATTTTAAGGCTCCCTCTCTTCCCCTGTGCGCCCGCCCCCTCCCTCACTTCTCCTTTCCCTCCTCCCCACTCCTTCTCCTTCTCTCACCTCTTTCCTCCAAATAGTAGTAATTAATTTTTAAATAGAATGTTAAGAAATGCTCAAGTGTCTCTATCTCAGATTCCCGATTCTGAGACCCTGAGGACACTGGGTGTCGACGATGGAAAGACTGAGGGGAAAGGGGGAGGACTAAGAGAGTGGAAGACGGAGGCGGGGTGGGAGGGAGACTGAGGGGTGAGCAGGGAGACCGAGGGGCTGGGGAGACCCAGGGGCCTGGGCAGGGAGACCAAGGGGCGGGGGGACTGAGAGGCACGACCAGGGGGAGACCGAGGGGAGTGGGGAGACGGGGAGTGGGGAGACTGAGGGGTGGGGGGAGATGGGCAGAGGGGAAACCGAGGGGTGGGGGGAGACGGGGAGAGGGGACACTGAAGGGTGGTGGGAGATGGGGTGGGGGGAGACCGAGGGGCAGGGGGGGACTGAGAGGTACAACTGGGGGTATACTGAGGGGTGAGGGGAGACCAAGGGGCAGGGGGAGACCGAGGGGCGGGGGGAGACCGAGGGGTAAGGAGGGAGACCAAGGGGTGGGGGGAGACTGAGGGGCAGAAGGGGAGACCCAGGGGTGGGGGTGAGACAGAGGAGAGGATTGAGGAGCATGTTGGGGAGACCCAGGGGCGAGGGGGAAGACTGAGGGGTCGGGGGAAACTGAGGGGCATGGGGGGAAGACCAAGGGGCAGGGTAGGAGACCTGAGGTGGGAGATTCTGAGAGGCAGGGAGACCAAGGGGCATGGGGGGCACGAAGGGAAATATGGGGAGAGAGTTGGAGTTAATGAAAACATCATACTTTTCATATAGTTTAAAAAAATAAGTCAGCGTGGTGAGGGGCCACTAGGCTGGCCTCAGAGTGGGGTGGGAAACCTGGCTATACCCTGGCCTCCCTCCCCTCATTGCCCCCTTCCCTGCCACCTTCCACTGTTCCCCCTCCTGTCTGGGAAGCCCCTCATGGGGTGGCCACCAGGGAGCCTCAGGCTCTGGACCACTGGAGGGGCTGGAGAAGGGGAGCAGTGCCCCTACAGGCCCACAGCTAAAGCTCTGTGGGGGTGGCAGGGGTTGTCTCCAGGACACAGCAGAAATGCAGCCACGAGACCTGCCGGAGCTGAGCCAGGACAAAATTGAGAGGGACCTGTGCCCCTTGGATGGAGAACGCCAAGGGCTGGGGCACGCTGAGCACTCGCCGCAAGCTGCCCCCACCTGCCTCATCTATTTACCACCCAGCAGGCATGGGATGTGGGGCAATTGCTAGCCTCATTTCACAGATGGGGAACTGAAACTCAGAGAAGCAAACCTCAAGACCCGTAGTGGCCCAGCAGTGAGTTGGAGGCTGAAGCCAGCGTCCCTGTCCAGAGCCAAAGCCCCTGCTGGAGGGGCTGTGCCTGTCCCTCCTCTCACCTGTGCTGCAAGTGACCGTGCACTTGGTCCAGGGTCTGTAGTGCCAGGAGAACTCAGGCGGTGGGAACTTGCCATGGCCATCTGCCTCCCTGTGGATGGTGTACTCATAGCGCACCCCAGGGTTGCTGTCCTGGAACAGTAGCTGGGCGAGCAGACGAACCCCGTGAGCATGAGGCATCCTCTCCATCCATCCAGCCCTAGAGAAGCTGACCCCAGCCACCTCTGAACTGCAGCTACATCACGAGGCCATTTTAAAAGATGGAGAAACTGAGGCAGAGGTTGCAGCAGGAGGGCCTGGCTAGAACCAGGCTCTGTGACTGCCCCAGGGCTCACTCCTCCAGGATGAGACCCTGCCATGGGCCTGGGGTCTCCACCTCTGCTCCCCGCTCCTGGGCCTCGGGAAGCACACACCTGAATCCAGACAGGTACATTGATGGGACCCGGGGATGTCAGGTTCTCCCAGTTGCCCCTGCACGTGTATGCGAAGGTGGTCCCTGCCACCTGGTAGTCCCCGCCCCACTGGATGGTCCAGCCGCCGTTGAGGAAGTACTTCTTCGGGTCCTCGCTCTGCAGCGCCAGGAAGTTAGCAGCCTCCGCCACCTCCTGGATACGGATCTCACGTGCGCCAGCTGGGATCAGACCCACGTCCACATACCCTGCCGGCCACGGGTTGTGTATAGGTTGTGCTCGGGGTGACAGGGTTGCCTATCCCCACCCGCTGCCCTCACCTCTTTCCCCACTTGCACCCCACCTGCTGATGCCAAAGATTCCACCATTACCTTAAAAGTCTGAGCTCTCCCAATTGCTCAGATATGTCATAGGTCACCAAAACCTCACAGAGGCGCCCCAAATCCCGACCCCGTGTCCATGCCCTGTCACCCCTCTCTTGGGGACCTAAACTGGTCTCATCACAAGGCTGGGTCCACCCAACACTCAGGGCCAGCTGGCATTCTTCTTCTAAAATGCCAGTGTGCTCAGCCCTTTCTCCCGGGTCACCCTCCTCAGCCCACACGGCTGCTTTTATTCACCCGCTTCTGTAACACCCATCACGCGCTGGGCACTGCTCACCTGTAAAATGAATAACAACCCTAGGATGTAGGTACCATTGTTGTCCCGATTTCACAGATGAGGAAAGTGAGGCAGGCAGGGACAGTAACATGAATGAGCATCCTGCTGGGATCTGAGGACAACAGGGTTTTCCTCAGGAAACCTTCCCTGACGTCCCCAGGCCAGGAGCGTCTTCCTCGGTGCTCCCAAAGTCCTCTGGGCCTCCCTGGACTGCATTGACCACACAGAAGGTTTTGTCCCCTGTGGGACTGAACGATTCACCTGCATGTCCCCATCACCTAGCACAGTCAGCACTCAACAACGTGTGCAAAGCAGACCCAAGGTGAGGGCGTGGAGCTGAGGGTCACAGAAGCTTCGGAGGAGGAGGAGACCACCATCCTCCTAGAGGCCCAGGGGCTGCACACAAGCTGAGCTGGACCTGCCTGGGGTCTCTGGGACAAGAGGTCTCCCCACGGACACAGGTCTCTGCGCTTGGGTTAGGGGTCCCTGACTCCTACATGAATTCCACCCCAGCAAGGCTTCCCTGCTTAGCCATCTATGGCTGGGTGGGGACCACGAGGCCAATGGGGGGACCCGGGGCAGATGGGGAAGTGGCCACCAGGTAAAGAGCATACCCCTCCCCCACAGTGGTCCCACCCATACCCAGGCCCTTGGCCTCCTCGAAGGTCTCGCTCACGGTGTGGCAGGTGGAGCCATTGCCGTGGCACACACCACAGCGGTCCTCCATGGCACCAGAGTCAATCTCAAAGTCACAGCCCACGTTCTGCAACACACAAGGGAGGGGAGGCCCGTGGTACTGGCAGTCAGCCCTCTGTGGCCCCAGCCCCGGGGACCAGCCAGGGTCAGGAGACAGCTGGAGTGGGGGTCGGGAGGCCTCTCTCTGGCCCTGCCCCACCCCAGCTGTGCCTCTGACCCAGGTGAACTTCTCTACCTCCCTGAGCCTCAGTGTCCTCAGATGTGAGAGGGGGAGACCCGCCCCTCCCTTAAAAGTATGTCTTGAGCATCACATGCGACAAGAGAAGGGAGTGCTGCAAAGGCTGCGGGCAGGCAGGGACCTGATTCACCACTGGCTTCTGACCAGCGCGTGCAGGGAATCTGAACATCAGAGGTGCTGGGGGTGGGCCCCTCCCTGCTGGTCCCCCTCTGAGCCCAGGCCCGGACACCCCAGTGGCTTAGGGGGCTAGAAGCAGGGGCAGGTAGGTGGCTGGCGAGATGGGCAAAGATGAGACGCCTTCAGGGCTAGAGCCCTTCATGTCACCTGTGCCACCTCATCTGACCCCTTCTATCAGGGAGGAAACCACTGCCTGGGGTCAGCCAACTGGCAAGAGATCAAGCCCCTGGCTGGGTTCCGGTGTCCCAGCTGGGGCGGTGCTGGCACAGCATCCAAGGAGACGAGGGGCAGCGAGCCCTGACTGGCAGGGGTCTCCAGTGCCAGGAGGCCTGGTATGGGCTTTTGCCTTAGCGGTATACAGAGTGGGGTCTGGGAAGCCCAATGGCAGAGCATGGGGAGGGTGGCCAGAGGACCAGGAGGGACCCAGGGGAGAACCTGGGGCCTGCCAGTGGGGCTGGGGGCGGGCAGCGCTGGGAGAGCCTCTTCCCGACCAGGCACAACTTGCAGATGCCATTGATGCAGAGGTCCCTGCTGACCCTGCCCTGGTAGCAGGGGGTGCCATCAACCACAGCGTCCCACAGCTTCTCGGCAAAATACTCATTTGACGGCCGGCAGTGCAGCTCACAGGTAGTTCACTGGGGGCCAAGTAGAAGAGCCATCAGCGACAGCCGGTGCAGGAGTTACGGAGGCCACCAGGAAGACCCCTCCATGACACACATCCATGGCAGGCTGGAGTCTCCAGCTGGGCTGGGAGCTATCTGCAAGTCTGCAGACTGGGGAGCTGGGAGGAGCAGCAGCCCCAGGGCACAGTGGGGGTGGCCCAGGCTTGGGGTGGAGACTGAGCCTCCTGCTGCATCACAGGGTAGCCTTGGGCGCACACAGCCCCAGCCCTCTGAGCCTCAGTGTCCCCGTGGGAGGCAGCACTCACCATCACTGACCACAGGCACCTATGTGTGCAGCTTGCCCTTGTAGAGCATAGCGTCAAATTGGCTGCACTGGACATGGCGGAAGGAGGGGCAGCCAGAGGGGCAGGCTTGTAGGTTGCAGAGGCGGAAACGCTTCCGCTCACCCACGCATTACTTGCCCTTGTATTTGGGCCTGTGGGGAGACGCAGGGAGGGCCCAGTAAGTGCTACTACATGGCCACAGCCCGGAGTGAGTGGCCGCCTCCTGTACCCGCACCCCGAGATCCCTGCCACCCAGCTCTGCGCACATGCTCTCCTCCCATGGGCTGCCCCCGCTCTGGCCCAGACACACCCTCTCTGTTTGTAAGGACGTTCAGGGAAGTGGCAGCAGCAAGCCTGAGCTCTGTCCCCAACCTACTGTGTGACTGTGGGCAAGTCTCTAGCCAACCCTTGGCCCTCAGTTTCCTCATCTGTAAAATGGGGTTGAGGCTGACTCTGCAGAGGGCTGTTGAGAAGTTGTAACAAGCTGCAGGCATGACTGGCACTGACTGGAGGGACTGCTCCGAGTCCCCAGCCCATGACACCAGCGTCCTAACGAGCCCTTGAGTCCTCAGCCTCCCTCCTGGTGGCAGTTCCCCCAGCCCGGGTGTAAAAAAAAAAAAAAGCCCTCAGGGCCCCAGCCAGCTGAGAGGTTTGCCAAGTCACAGCTCCTGAAACCCTCCCCATCTAGGCCAGGGTAGCTGGACCCAACCCAGCTCAGACCTGGAGGTCTGGAGGCAGGGAGGTCACAGGGCCCTTGGTGGGGCTGGCTGTGAACCCCATGCCTTCCCTGAGCAGCCTCATGAAGAGGAAATCAGCTGGGCAGTGCCTCGGTCTATGGTACTGCTGGGCTCTGCACCTTACCACATTCTCACATCCCCCCGTTTAATGGGGAAACGGAGGCCCAGAGAAGGGGTGAAGAGGGGATTCAAACCCTGAGCCATCTAAGGTCCAGGGCCCATGCTCTTCCCCACTGCCCTCTCCGTCCTCCCTCCAGCTGGCAGCTGCTTTGCTGTGTGGCCTCTGATGAGTCTCTCTAGTCTCTGGGCCTCAGTGTCCCCCTCTCTGCAAAGGGGTCAGCAGTGGGGACCTGTCAGCCCCAGAACCCTCCTTGAAAGTGACTCAAGGTGGCCTGGACACTCGGACTGACCATTATGAGGACACTTCTAAGAGCCAGATGCTGGGACAGAGCTAAGCCTCTGCAATCGGCTGACTGCTTGGGTCCCTCTGTCCCATCGCCCAGGGCACCCTGGGCCCCACACTCACGCAGGCTGCGTGCACTGCCGCTCAGCGCTCTGCACGCCCACGCCACAGCTCCATGAGCAGATGGACCAGGCGCTCCAGCTGGACCAACCACCGTCCACGGCCTCAGGCCGGAAGGCCACGGGTACCCACTCCCCATTGAGACACCACTACTGAGACAGATGGAGGTAGAGCCACCCCTACCCCCAAGCCTATCAGTCATCCTCACCCTAGCGAGAACAAGGTGGGTGAGAAGGCCACGGAAAGCACAGAGAGGAAGGATGGAAGGTGCGAGAGGCCCCTCCCAATCATCACCATCACGTGTGGCCCAGGCTGCAGGGCGGAGCTGAGCAGGGAGTAAAACAGCCCACATGCCGACTCAGCTGAAGACACCCGGGGAATCCAGGAATCAAGCCCCGTGCCCAATGCCTCCGCTCTGTAGACGGCGGCTTGGGCTGCAGAGAGTGGGGGTCTGCTAGGAGCACAGCAAGACTGTGAGCTGGGGCTGACACCCGGGCCCGGACTCAGCAGGAGGTCTGGCCTCTCCCTCCCACCGCTGGGACTGGGCACCTCCTACCTTGTTCTCCCCACACCAGGTGCCGTCCACGGCTGCATCCAGCTTGGAGTGACAGGTGATCCCGACAGAGCACCAAAGTGTGAGGCAGACATTCTGCAAGGAGGGGTCACAAGCCACACCCTCACCCCACCCCAACCCCGTGCCACCAGCCACCCTGCCCCCATCCTGTCCCCAAGGGCCCCCTGAGGTCCCTTCTGTGTCTGCTCCCACCTTCCTCTCCAGACCCTGTGGTGGTGTGGGGGGCCCGGGGCTGCCCTGCTCACACCACTTCCCAGCTGTCCACCCCTCTCCCGGCCCAGCCCCGCCTCTGGAAACACTCCCGTTAGAAGATCACTCCAGGCAGTCTTCTCCAGGATAAACAGACCCTCCCCACACGGGTTTCTTTCCCCACCTTTTTTTTTTTTTTTTTTTTTTTTAGACGGAGTTTCGCTCTTGTTGCCCAGGCTGGAATGCAATGGCGCATTCTCGGCTCACTGCAACCTCCGCCTCCTGGGTTCAAGCCATTCTCCTGTCTCAGCCTCCCAAGTAGCTGGGACTACAGGCATGTGCCACCACGTCCAGCTAATTTTTTGTATTTTTAGTAGAGACGGGGTTTCACCATGTTGGCCAGGATGGTCTTGATCTCTTGACCTCGTGATCCACCCGCCTCAGCCTCCCAAAGTGCTGGGATTACAGGCGTGAGCCACCACGCCTGGGCCTTTTCCCTCTTAAAAGCCAGCCCCAGGGAGGCTAAGGGACTTGTCACAGTGGATCCGTGATTGACTCAGAATTCAGAGCCGGGTCTGTGGCTGTCCATCCTTGGCCTCTCCTACAGGCCTCTGACGTGTCACAGTATCATTTGGGGGCGCAGCCCAGGCCAAGCGAGGTTCCTCCCAGGCTGGCATCCACGGGCTGGTGAGGGCTGCCCTCTGAGCCCTCCCGCTGGGTCCCCACACCCTGGTACCCACCCCAGCCCACTCACATCCATGTTGTCGCAGAAGGCAGAGTAGGCACCGTACTGGAGGCGGCACTGGTGGCTCACATCATAGAGGACGCCGGGTGGCACTGAGGGGAAGTCGATGATGTCCTTGGCAGGAGAATCATCCAGGAACAGGCCCCACCTGCGGCTAGAGATGGGACGGGAGCAAGGAGAGCGGGGCAGCCTGTGAGACCCATCGGAGAGGCATTGGCTGGGCTGGGAGGGGAGGAGGGAGTGGCACAGAGCCCCACCACTGTAGGAGAACTCCAGCCCCCCACTTGGCTCAGCCACCCTGCAGCCAGCAGCAGAGGCCCTCCCGCCCATGCTCATCTCACCTCCTGGGCACACCAGCTCAACAACCCCGGCCCCAGTGCCCGGCCTCTGCATATGCTGCTGCCTCCACCCTGCTCCTCTTACCCTACTGCTGCAGCCTCCCCTCCAGATGCAGCGCCAGGGTCCTTCCCTCCGAAGCCTACTGAATCACCAAGCCCTCTTGTGGCCCTGCTCTCCAACCCTGCAGCCTGCATCCCTGAGCCCAGACCCTGGAGCCAGGCCCGACAAGGATCTGGAGACAAGGATCTGGAGAACATCACATCACAGTTGACACAACAGAGCCTCCTCCAATGGCCCCACACAGGCAGAGACCTTGGGTCATCTATGGAAGGACGAGGTCTGGGAAGCAGCCCTCCCCTGGGAGAGAGCCCAGGCAGCCGTGCCTGTCCCCCTGCAGGACTCGCCTCAGCCTCTGTCACACCCTATCTACTCTCGCCTTCCTCCAGCCACACTCCCTGGCAGCAGTGGCGGGGAACCGGGCAGACAAGAGCAGGTACAATCTGTACGCACCAGACACTCCTGCTGCCGCGGTGTGGCAAAGACGAGGCTGCCCGCCTAGACACAACACCACGAGGTGGGGGTATGCAGGCAAGGGGCCCTGGGGAGGGCGGCCCAGGCCCAGCTGGCACCTGCTTCTGCCCCTGCCTCACTCTGCGTGGCCCTCGGGCATGGCTATTGTGTCTGGGCCCAGTGTCCATCCTCCTGCACCTGCTGGACCTTAGGCTGGCACCACTACAGCTTAGCAGCAGGAGTGCCCTGGCGTACTGACCGGCCCACCCCTGGACCCCTTGCTGTCCTGGAGAAAATGGAGGAGAGTTTGGGGGCCTTCTTGGGGGGCAGCAGTTCTGGGGAGAATTGAGCCACACGGACAATCAGGGCTGAGATGACCCTGGCAGCCACGACTTGTGCAGAAGCAACAGAGGGAGGCAGGACCCACGGGACCTGGGGCTTCTAGCCAGGCAGGGGCGATGGGGAGGCACAAACCCTCGTCTCCCGTCTGGGAGGTCTCAGGACAGGCGGTGCCAGGCCCGAGGGCCAGGATGAGCCACAGTCCTGCGTGGGCGAGGCAGGGATTGCACAGGGAAGAAAGCAGAGGTAATAAATCCCAGAGTCCAGCAGGGAGAGGAGAAGGAAACACTACAGATGTGGAGAGGCTGGAAGAACATGAAAGAGTCAGGAACAGCCAGTACCGCCGAAGGCAGGTGTGGGGTGAGGCTGGGAGGGTGGCTCAGACCGTAGGACCCCAAAGCCCAGATTTCAGAGCAGGGGGCCTGGCAGCTGGGAGATCCAGGCTCGGTGGGCGGTCTGTGTGGTCTCCTAAGTCCCCCGGCCAGTGACAGGCCCCTGGCTGTGCCCAGAGCTGCAGAGAAGAAAGCCAAGGTGACCAAATTCCTACCAAGGACCCTGGAATCCTCCTGGAGTCACCCAGACTGCCCTGCTGGCTGGAAACAGATCCCTCTAACATGGGAGTGGGCAGAGGAGCAGCTGCTGCATGCAGTCCTAGTGCCCAAGATGACAACGTGCCAGGCTGGTCCTGGGCACCAGGTGCACACCCTTTTATTCGCTCCTCACAACCCTGAGATGGCCATGTGCCAGGCTGGTCCCACGCACCAGGTGCACACCCTCTCATTCGCTCCTCACAACATCCCAGGCAGACTGTACCATCATCTCCCCTCACACACTCAGGACTCATCCGTCACTTGCTCTGGGATACACACAAGAGGAATGTGATGGCCAGGATCTCAAGCCAAGTCCAGGCTGCCTGCACCAGGCTGTGTCTGCTCACTGGGCTGCCCCCAGGGCAGGGGTCCTCCCATTCAACCGTGAGCCCAGCCTCAAATACTTCACACCAAATACAAGTTTAAAACCATGGCAGCCGAGGCCTGGCAGGGAGAAAGCAGTGTCCCAAGTGCTCCGGCAGCTTGGGGCTTCCAGAGCCTCCCTGGGCCTGCACCCAGGGCAGAGTGTCAGCAGAGAGTGATGGGTTCAGCTGGCCCTGGGCTCCTTCCTTCCTCTAGCATTCCATGGTTCGAGGACATAGGTGGGGGCTCACCCATCCTAGCTAAGGGGTCTTCTGACCCAGTGGCTGAGGGGTCCAATGCTCCTCACCCCAGCACCAACAGTCTGGGAGAAGTCAGGAGCACGAGGCGACCCTCACCGACTCCACTGCAGGAATCAGGCCAGCTGCTGTATTGGGAGTCAGAAACCCACGTTTTTACTCTTTGACTGGCTGTAGATGCTTATGGCCTTGGGCCTTCATGTCCTCATCTACAAGAGGCCGATTCCAAGCTACAGAAGTATAAATAGCAGTGTCTTCTTGGGAAAAATCACACAGGTGGCCGGCAGCCAGCCCTTCCTTCCTCTGACAGGCTCACTGCCAGGTCCTCTGCGTGGCCGCAACACCCAGATCCCCAAGCCAGTCAGCCCTTCCTCTCCACGCCCCTCCTCGAGCTAATTATAGCAGGGCTGGGCAGTCCCACAAGAGGTTGGAGCAGACAGTATGTGACTCGGGTCAGAAGCCTCACTGTAACCTGGCGACAGCAAAGCGCTGCCCACCACCAACAGGAGAGACCTGGGGGCCCGCTCCCCTGCCCCCCCGCCTCCGGGATCTGGTCATGGAGTCATTGGATGGGGGGTCCAACATGTGACCCAGCCTCCCTCTCTCCCTATAGAAATGCTGGCTTTAAGGGAAGCAGGGAGCAGAGCCTCCGCTCCTCCCTGCCTGGTCCAAGTTGACACTGGTGAAATGCTGTGACCACTCCCCAGAGCCCCTAAAGCACCTGTCAGCCCGGAAAGTCTCAGAGTTCTTCAGGCCAACCCTCTCAGACAGGCTTCAGAGGCTACCTTCCAGCCCATCCCCCATCACATCCTGAGGGCTCTTCTGCCCCACCCTACAATGGCATGGCCCCAGCCTCTGCCCAGCCTGCCCTCCACCTACAGCGCCCTTCTTCCTTGCAGTGGAAGTCGGCCTATAGAGGCAGCTCCAGGACTCCTTCTCTGAGTTGCTGTTCCTGACCCCAGGAGAGTTGGTGTCCGTACCCCCATTCCTACAGACCCAAGAGGACTGCGTGCCTCAGTGCTAATCATCACCTACTCCCATCTGCCTGTCTCCCTGGTGTGAGGGACTGGAGGACAGGCGCCACGTCTGTCTCCTTTACCACCATCCCCACACACAGGGCTCGATGGACATGGGGGTCTGTGGACACAGCCAGAACGAGTTTGAATTCAGCCCTGTGGGTCTGCTTGGCTGATAAGTAAGCATCTATATGCAGGAGGCCAAGGGGCTTCAGATCCAGCCAGGATAAGGGGGTGGTCTGTGAGTGCCTCTGAGACACCAAAAGTGCTGGAAACACTCCCAGACCATTTGGCACTTGCAGTGAATCTCACTCATTCTGTCCCCAACCTGAATGGGTGGGGTCCATCCTCTCTCTCCTGTCCCACCCCCAGCAAGGAGACCACAGGCTGGTGCCCCGCCCACCTTCGCCCCTCCACACATCCTCTTCTGAGCTTTGGGAGCACCCTGCTACGTGACTCCCAGGATGCAAAGGTGAAAGTGTGAAAGGACCTTGGGAAGATGGGGTTCTCCTCCCCAAACACTCCTCCATTGGTGGGGCATGTATTGTCCTGCTTCCTCTGGCTCTCCCCCATGCCAAGGCTCCGGGAGGCCCTGGCTGGCTCTGATTCTCACACTGTCCTCCCACCCTCACCCCAGGCCCTGAGCCAAGTCCCTCAGGCATTCCAGCAGCTGAATGAGGGCAGAGACTCTGTCTGTCTGTTCTAGAGCCGTTGGGTGGCACCCTGGGTCAGGACAGCTGGGAACAAGCCCTGGGACTGTGGTGGGGACAGCTACTATTCTGATTTGCTGAAACCATTCTCTCATTCTCTGTCCTTCTCTGAGGAAGGAGACACACCCTTCTCCCCACCTTCAGGCCACCTCCCTGGTGAAGTCCATACTGTGTATCACTTGGTAATAGTGGAAATAACAGTAGTGTGCATGTATAAAACGCTTACTATATGGCAGACGCTGTGCTAAGCACCCCATGTATTTTCTCATTTACTCGTCAGATCGCATGCACAAGGGGCTCCCATCATGATTTCCGTTTTTTGAGGCTTAAGGGATAATATAACTTATCTGCCAACACAGTCAGAAGCCTGGGCCACAGTCTAGGTTCTTTTTTTTCCCCCCAAGATGGAGTCTTGCTCTGTCACCCAGGCTGGAGTGCAATGACATCATCTCAGCTCACTGCAACCTCTGCCTCCCAGGTTCAAGCAATTCTCCTGCCTCAGCCTCCCGAGTAGCTGGGACTACAGGTGCATGCCACCACGCCTGGCTAATTTTTTATATTTTTAGTAGTGTTAGCCAGGATGGTCTCGATCTGACCTCGTGATCTGCCCGCTTTGGCCTTCCAAAGTGCTGGGATTATAGGAGTGAGCAACCATGCCAGGCCAGTGATGCTCTTTAAAGAGAATGTATAGTATGCCTTAACTAGTTAAGATAAGAGATTTATCTATCTACAGTAGGCCAGTGAGATTAAATAGCTGTAGGTGGTCAGCTAGTTTGGTTAAATGGCTCAATTAGTAATTAAATTCAGAGCTACAAAATGAATTTTGAGCCATTCAAGTTAATTTCATAAAGATTAAACTAAGAAGCCAATTATCAAAAAGTATTATTATCAAAGGCAAATAGATGTAAATAAACCAACACATGATTCACATCTGGTATTCCCACTTGTCACTGTCATCAGTTTATATCTGATAATTGTATCAGTCATGATTCAATTACCCATAGTAGACACTGCTCTGGTTAACTTAAGCAAAAAGGGATTTGATATTGACTAGTGTTAGAGCACTGCTGAAAGTTGAAAGAGCCGGCTTTCATCTGGATCCCCAGGGGTGTCTCCCAGAACATTGTTGCTGCAAGAGCTGTCAAGGGAACCATCATAGCTACTACAAATAGAAAACTGAAGAATCAGGGTCCAGGTTCATAGAACCTTCGCTGAGATGTGGGGAGCAGGAAGTTGCTGTTCCAACTGCTTCATGAACACACCAGATTAGTTATGATTTGGGGGTCAGGAATTGTGCCACAACTATCTCTTCAGAGCCAAGCTACTTCTGCTAGATCTGCTCCAGTAAGAAGAATGCCTTACAGGTTTCCACTCTCTCTTCATTCTACTCAGTTCTGAATTCAAGTCTTTCCATGCTGAAAAACTAATCAGACCTGTGAAGTGGCTCACGCCTATAATCCTAACACTTTGGGAGGCTGAGGCAGGTGGATCACCTGAGATCAGGAAATCAAGACCAGCTTGGCCAACATGGTGAAATCTCGTCTCTACTAAAAATAAAAAATATTCCAGGCCACTGCAGTCCATTCTGGGCAAATGTGAGACTCTTTTTCATTAAAAACACACACACACACACACACACACACACACACACACACACACACACGCCCTCCCCCTCAAACTTCCACCTAGATAGACGAATCTCATAAGTGTAGCATTGTGAGACAGAGTCTTGCTCTGTCTCACAGACAGGAGTACAATGGTGCAATCACAGCTCACTGCAACCTCCGCCTCTTGGGTTCAGGCAACTGTCTTGTCTCAGCCTCCCAAGTAGCTGGTAATATAAGCGTGAGCCACCACGGTGGACTCTAATTTTTTTATTATTAGTAGAAACCGGGTTTTACCAGTTGATAAGGCTGATCTTGACCTGACCTCAGGAGATCCGCCCTCCTCAGCCTCCCAAAGTGCTGGGATTATAGGCATGAACCACCACCCCCGCCTTAGAAAAATTATTTGATAGATCTTTGTATTTAGGTACAGGAAGCAGAGAGTTGTCACTTGAATGAATGAATTATTTAGTCACAAAGGCCTTAAAACCAGGATGGGTGGGGTGGCTCATGCCTATAATCCCAGGACTTTGGAAGGCCCAGGTGGGAGGATGGCTTGAGGCCAGGAGTTCAATACCAGCCTGGGTCACAGACCCTGTCTATGTAAATCTTTTTGAAAAGTAAAAGGCTGGGTGCAGTGGCTCGTGTCTGTAATCCCAGTACGTTCGGAGGCCAAGGTGGGTAGATTGCCTGAGATCAGAAATTCAAGACCACTCTGGCCAACATGGTGAAACCCCCTCTCTACTAAACACATAAAAACTAGCTGGGTGCCGGGCGCGGTGGCTCACGCCTGTAATCCCAGCACTTTGGGAGGCCGAGGCGGGTGGATCACGAGGTCAAGAGATCGAGACCATCCTGGTCAAAATGGTGAAACCCCGTCTCTACTAAAAATACAAAAAAAAATTAGCTGGGCATGGTGGCGCGTGCCTGTAATCCCAGCTACTCAGGAGGCTGAGGCAGGGGAATTGCCTGAACCCAGGAGGCGGAGGTTGCGGTGAGCCGAGATCGCGCCATTGCACTCCAGCCTGGGTAACAAGAGCAAAACTCCGTCTCAAAAAAAAAAAAAATACAAATAAATAGAGAATAAAACCTGTAGCTCTGTGAGGCACAAATAACATCTAATTGAAGTCACAATGAATATCTAGCAATCATTCTGAACACCACAGAATTCATTTAATACATTTTGCCTGAGCTCCCAACCGATCTTACTTACCAACACCTGTATGTAGCCAAGAAATTGACAATCATTTATAAATTACCACCTATGACTGCATCTGCTCTACCCACTTAAAAAATTTCATGTATTTCTTTATTATTTATTATTTTTTGTAGAGATTGGATCTTGCTATGTTGCGTAGGTTGGTCCATAAACAGACCCATACTGATTTCATCAATTAGATGACTATACAGCTATCCAATTGATGAAAAAAAGTGCTACATAGTGCAGAAGAACAAAGAACGTCTTTTCAATACAGGGTGCTGGATCAAGCAGTCACATCCATGTAGTAAAAAGTGAATCATGGCTGGGTGCGGTGGCTCGCACCTGTAATCCCAGCACTCTCAGAGGCTGAAGCGGGCAGACTACTTGAGCCCAAGAGTTTGAGACCAACCTGGGAAAACGTTGAATCCCCACACACCTATGGTCTCAGGTAGTCAGGAGGCTGAGTTGGGAGGACTGTTTGAGCCACGAGGTGGAGGTTGCAGTGAGCTGAAATTATGCCATCCCACTACAGCCTGAGCAATAGAGTGAGAGCCTATCTGGGGCAGGGGAGGAAGCATAAACTAAAATAAAATTGCTATGTGGTTAAGTGTTCATATTCTTAGATTAAGCATTGATTAACAGGACACAAAAAGCAGTCACCATAAAGGAAAAGATTAATTAAGTATAATTTCATTAAAATTAAGAAACTCAGGCTGGGTACACTGGCTAATGCCTGTAATCCCTACACTTTGGGAGGCCGAGGCAGGTGTATCACTTGATCCCAGGAATTCCAGACCAGCCTATGCAATGTGTTAAAACCCAATCTCTACTAAAAATACAAAAAAGAGCTGAGCATAATGGTGCTTCCCTGTAGGTCCCAGCTACTTGGGGGCTTGCTCAGGCAGGAGGATCACTTGAGCCTTGGGAGGTGGAGGTTGCACTGAGCTGCGATTGTGCCACTGCACTGCAGCCTGAACAACAGAATGAGATCCCGTCTCAAAAAGAAAGAAAGAAAAAAAAAAACTGGAGAATCTCCATTCATGTAAAAATACCATTAAAAGAGTGAAAAGTCATGCTACAGTTTGAAAAATAGAAAAATGTAATACATATAATACCTGTGTATCCTAGAAAGGTCACACATCCAGAATAAAGTATTACAAATCAACAGGAAAAAAAGCATCAATGAAAACAGGATACAAAGATTGAACAGGCACTTCACAAAAGAGGACATATAAATGGTAATAAAGAATCTCAATACCAGGAAAATGCAAAATGAAACTACACTGATATATTACTGCACCTCTACTAAAATGGCAAAATAATTTTTAATTGACAAGCATCAGCAAAGATGTGGGGTAACCAGAACAATCCCTGCTAAATGGTACAACCACTTTGTTAAAATGATCAACAATACGTGACACTAAAGTTTTGTCTTTCATATATCTCTAAAACCAACAATGCCACTCCTACATATGTACACCAATCTAGTAATGTTCTATTTCTTGATTTGTGGTGAAATTTACTTAGCGTAAATTCATTACCTGTATTTTTTTTTTCTTTTCTTGAGACAGGCTCTCACTCTGCCATCCAGGCCTGAGTGCACTGGCATGATCATGGCTCACTGTAATCTCAACCTCCCAGGCTCTGGTGATCCTCCCATCTCAGCCTGCCGGGCAGCTAGGACTACAGGCACACACCACCACACACAGCTGATTTCTGTCTTTTCAGTAAAGACAGGGTTTTGTCACGTTGCCCAGGCTGGTCTGGAACTCCTGGGCTCAACTGATCTGCCCACCTTGGCCTCCGGAAGTGCTGGGATTACAGGTGTGAGCCACCGCCTGGGACCACCTGCACATTTAAAATTGTGAGCTTCTTCTGTAGGCTTCAGTACCTTTACCAAGATTTCTTTGACACAAAGTTCTCAGAAATCTTTTTTTTTTTTTTTTTTTTTTTTT
>NW_022437367.1:50971-54074 GCF_009761245.1 Sapajus apella
TCGGCTCACTGCAACCTCTGCCTCCTGGGTTCAGGCAATTCTCCTGCCTCAGCCTCCTGAGTAGCTGGGATTACAGGCACGCACCACCATTCGCAGCTGATTTTTTGTAGTTTTAGTAGAGACGGGGTTTCACCATGTTGACCAGGATGGTCTCGATCTCTTGACCTCGTGATCCACCCGCCTCGGCCTCCCAAAGTGCTGGGATTACAGGCTTGAGCCACCGCGCCCGGCCTGTTCTCAGAAATCTTAAAGCTAGCATTTTAGAAGAGAAAAAACGAGCTTCTGGTTCACAGGTGAAATTTTACCAGTAAAATTTAAAAACAAAAGAAAGCTATTAACACGTATCAGCTCAGAACAAAAATTAAGAACTACCAGCAGATTACTTTTCTTTAACTTCGTCAAGCACTGGGAGTTAAAGAACGACAGCACTGCAAGAAAAGACTTCCTTTTGAAAGCAGCTTTACTAGCAAAAGACAGAAGGAAAGCATTCGAAAAGTCTTGCTTAATTCTTCTGTGAAAGGATCCCAAACAAGATAATCTGAGAAGCTCCCAAGGCAGACAGACACAGGAAAACCACAGCAACTCTTTGGAGCACAAACAGCAGCACCACAATCCAACCTACTGGAAATGCTGCGGTTAATTTGAGGCTTGCCCTGCTAGTCCTGAGGCGATTTCGCAACAGCTACAAACGCTCCACTAGTGCATCCTGGATCTGGCACACCTGGCTTTCCCACCACGAGGCTGGAGACAGCGCCAAGCGCGGAATCCCGGAGGCCAATAAAGACCCCAACTTTGCAAATTTGGGACTTGAGATCTCTTGTCCTTCTGGTATCCAGAGGGAACCGATTTCTGGCCTCCAAGGTGGGCAAAGAGTCAATGTTCTCCACCAGATCTAGGAGAATGTGCCCCCGAAGCTGCTCCATCCCTCCAACCCTGGGATGCCACAGGAAGACCCGCCGGCGAGTTTCTTCCCCAGAGCCCATAAGAGTAGGGCTGCAGCCTGCAGCAGCAGGCGAGGAATCCAACGCAGGCAACTTAAGAGCTCGGGGGGCCCGGCGCGCCCGCCCCGCTGGCACAGCAAAAGTTGTGGAGGCCCCCGCTGCGCACATCGACCCAGCTGTGCACCGCAGGTCCCGGACTCACCGCTCTCCGGCTTGGCGCGGCGCCCTCACCTCGGAAAGGCTGGGTGGACTTCCCCCTAAACCTTGACTTCCTACTAAACCTTTAATTTTCAGTGCAGAACCTGGCCGCCGCCCGGCCGCCGCACTCACTGCGGAAACGCTGCATACACGTCCCGGTAAACCTTAACTCAGCGCGCCGCTGACGCACCGGCCCGACCTAGGGATGCGCGGCCCACGCCTACCGTGCCTTGTAGGCGGCTGACCACGTCGCGGACGTCCCCGACACGCCACAGAAACCACTGACGCCTCTGACGCCGCCGTCGCACTGCAGACCCCGCGGACGCCGTCGTCGCGCAGCGGCCGCCCCCGACGCGCCGAACTCGCCGCCGACACCCCCAACGCGCGGACCGCGCCGCAGACCTCGCCGCCGACGCCACTGACGCTGTCAGCGCCTGGGACGTCGCCAACCCGCTGATCGCGCCGCGGCCGCCCCGGACGAGCCTACCGCGCCACCGCCACTCCCGACGCGCCGACTGCACCACTGATGCCATCCGCGCCTCAGACGCCGCCGATGCGCCGACCGTGCCGCGGACGCCACTGATGCTGTCAGCGGCTGGGAAGCCGCCGAACCGCTGACCGCACCGTGGACGCCCCTGACCAGCCTACCGCTCCGCTGACACTCCCGACGCGCAGACCGTGCCCGCAGATACCACCCGCGCCTGGAACGCCGCCGAAGTGCCTTGGACGCCGCAGACCCCGCCGATGCACCGTAGACGCCGCCGGCGCGCTGATGACGTCACTGACGCGCCGACCTCGGCGTGGACGCCACAGACCGCGGACCCACGGACCGCGCCGCCGACGCCACTGACGCTGTCAGTGCCTGGGATGCCGCCGACCCGCTGACCGCGCCGCGGCCGCCCCTGACGAGCCTACCGTGCCACCAACACTCCCGACAAGCCGACCGTGCCGCCTATGCCATCCACGCCTGGGACGCCGCCGAAGCACCTGTACGCCGCCGTCGCACTGCAGACGCCGCAGATGCGCTGACCGAGCCGCAGACGCCCCCAACGCGCCGACCGTGCCTCAGACGCCGCCGTAGCGCTGCAGACGCCGTCAGTGCCGTCGTGGATGCCCGTGACGCGCCAACACCACTGACACTGTCAGTGCCTGGGACGCCCCCGAACCGCTGACCGCGCCGCGGATACCCCCGACCAGCCTACCGTGCCGCCGACGCCATTGACGGTGTCGGTGGCTGGAAAGCCGCCGAACCGCTGACTGCGCCGCGGATGCGCCTGGCCTACCGCGCCGTCGACTCCCGAGGCGGCGACTGCGCTGCAGCTGCCGTCGGCGCCTGGGACGCCTCCGACGTGCCTTTGACGCCGCCGTGGCGCCGCAGACGCCCCCGACGCAGACCGCTGCGCAGACGCCCCCGCCGCGCCGACGCCACTGACGCTGTCAGCGCCTGGGACGCCGCCGAACCGCTGACCGCGCCGCCTTTTCTTTTTCTTTTTTTTTTCTTTGTTGCCCAGGCTGGTCTTAGCTCCTGAGCGCAGGCAGTCCTTCCACTTCAGCCTCCCAAAGTAGGATTATAGGCATAAGCCACTATACTTTTATACTAAATTAAATACTTTAAATGACCGAATTATATGGTAAGTGAATTAATAGAAATGAAACTTTTTTTAAAAAAGAGAAAACTTGGCCGGGCGCGGTGGCTCAAGCCTGTAATTCCAGCACTTTGGGAGGCCAAGGCGGGTGGATCACGAGGTCAAGAGATCGAGACCATCCTGGTCAACATGGTGAAACCCCGTCTCTACCAAAAATACAAAAAATTAGCTGGGCATGGTGGTGCATGCCTGTAATCCCAGCTACTCAGGAGGCTGAGGCAGGAGAATTGCCTGAACCCAGGAGGCGGAGGTTGCGGTGAGCCGAGATCATGCCATTGCACTCCAGCCTGGGTAACATGAGTGAAACTCCGTCTCAAA
>NW_022437367.1:54174-60602 GCF_009761245.1 Sapajus apella
AAAAAAAAAAAAAAAAAAAAAAAAAAAAAAAGAGAAAACTTCAGAAGATCAAACTGCTTAGAAATAAGGTAACTACGTCCCAGAACAAAGCTCCAGAATATTTATAGGAATACAAAAACATCTAGGAGCCAGTAAGGTAAAATTCACAATCTCTGTTACCCAATAAAAACTACCAAGTATGCAAAGAAACAGTAAATTATGACCCATAATAAGAAAAATCAATCATTTAGAAACAGACCCAGAAATGACATATTATAAAATTAGTAGGCAAGATCATTAAAACAGCTATTGTAACTGCACTGTATATTTTCAAGAAGGCAAAGAAAGATTGAACAGGTTAGGTAAAGGTGAAATATAGAAATACCCAAATGAACCTCTGGAGATTAAAAACTACAATGAGTGAGACGAAAAATACTCTGGGTAAGACAAATATTACGCTGTAGATGAAAAGGTTAGTGAAGACATAGAAGTAAAACACAGAGGTGGGGAAACAGAGTCAATGTGCTGTGGGAAAACTTGCAGTCTAATACATCTAACTAGAGCCCACAAAGGAGGAGGAGGAGCAGAAAAAAAATCTGAAATAATAATAGAGTTTTCTAAACTAGATGAAAATCAAGTCTGGGGAATACATTTTAAAAGAGATAAGGTCAAGGATTTTGCCAGAAAGAAACCACATGTAAACACACACACACGTATACTTTAAAGGGCAAAAGATACGTATATGCATAATTTTATTTATTTTTTCTGGAAGAAATCAGAAAATTTAGGATACTTTTAGGAAGAGAGATTAGGGATATGGAAAATTCAGCTTTTTTTCTTCTCCTTGATCCCTCTCAAGTAAATATAATCTCTTCTTTGTTGAACTCCAAAGACTCCTTAGGTATTACTTTAGTTTACCTTGTGTATCTCCATAATAGATAAACTCCTTAAAAGCAATAATTGTGTCTTACTTGCCCTTGCCCCTGTACTATAATTTGGATATGTTCGTTTGTCTTCACAAAAACTAATGTTGAAATGTGATTCCTAGGCTGGGCAAGATGGCTCATACCTGCAATCCCAGCACTTTGGGAGGCCAAGGTGGGCAGATCACCTGAGGTCAAGAGTTCGAGACTAGCCTGGCCAACATGATGAAACCTCGTCTCTACTAAAATACAAAAAGCAGCTGGCCATGGTGGCAGGCATCTGTAATCTCAGCTACTCAGGAGGCTTGAGGCAGGAGAAACACTTGAGCCTGGGAGAGAAGAGATTGCAGTGAGCCAAGATGGTGCCACTGTAGTCCAGCCTGGGCAACAAGAGGAAGACTCTGTCTCAAAACAACAACAACAACAAACACACAACTGTCCTCAGAAGCATAATGGCTCCCCATGACTACAAACTTAAAGCTTAAACTCCTTAGTGTGGCGTTCAAGGCCCTACTATTTAACCTGACCTAGATAAGTCAGACTATTGCTGATATTACAACATAAGTAGCAAGTGCTATGGGGGTTTGTCGCTAGGGAGATGGATCCCAAGAGGTTCTAGAAACTTCACAGTAGATGTCTTCAGTCTGACCTTGGAGAACGAGGAAACTTTCAACAGGTGGAAAGTAGGGCAAGGAACATTATACGCAGTGAAAAGGGTAAACTCAAAATCCCAAAGCAGTTGTTAAGACATCCCAGCTTCTCCTCAGGGTACCTCACTTCCTTCTCTTTGAAGTCCCTTTATTTGTTTCTCTTAGGGCAGGGCTTCCAGACTCCTCATTTCCTGGTATACTATGCCCACATAGGACCTCTGTTTCCCTCTATCTGGACAATATATTACTAATTAATGCAGCCTCCAATCCAAGATGGAATAGAGACCATAAAGTGCTCGGCTACCAAAAGTGAGGCAATTTCTTTTTTCTTTTTCTTTCTTTCTTTCCTTTTTTTTTTTTCTTTCCCCCCGAGTTGGAGTCTTGCTCGGTTGCCCAGGCTGGAGTGCAGTGGTGCAATCTTGGCTCACTGCAACCTCTGCCTTGGGGTTCAAGCAATTCTCCTGTCTCAACCTCTTCTCCTGTCTCAACCTCCTAGGTAGCTGGGACCACAGCTGCATGCCACCATGCTCAGCTAGTAGAAACGGTGTTTCACCATGTTGGACAGACTGGTCTCAAACTCCTGACCTCAGGTGAACCACCCACCTCGACCTCCCAAAGTACCGGAATTATAGGCATGAGCCATTGTGCCTGGCAGCAATTTCAAATGTAGGACCTCTCTGGGCGCGGTGGCTCACGCCTGTAATCCTAGCACTTTGGGAGGCTGAGATGGGTGGATCACCTGAGGCCAGGAGTTCAAGACCAGCCTGGCCATCATGGTGAAACCCCATCTTTAAAAAAAAAAAATGTAAGACTTCTCCATGAATCAAACCTGAAAAGTATTCATTTTCATTGAACCAAAGAGAGGAAGAAGGGAGGGAGAGAGGAAAGGAAGATTAACATTTTTAGGACTGGTATAAATTTTTTTGTATATATTTTATTTTATTTGTTTAACGAGAATTGAATTTGAGATCATATGGCTTTTTTAGTTGCTGTAGCCTAGGGTACAATTCAGACCTCTACCAGGGTTGTCAGACATAGACTGTTTTCCTTCCTTTTCTTATGTCCAAAAAAGCAAAAATGAAGTATCTCTTGTGAAACTTACTAAATAAATGTCCTTCATTTCCTCAATCTGACTGCTTACTGGAAATGTCTCATTAATTGCAAACTTACTCCCACATATTGTGATGCAAATAGAAGAATGGCAATGGGCAGCTGTATTCATTCAAAATTAGCAGAGGCCCTTTTTCAAGGGATGGCGTATTCAGAGTGACCCAAATTATCATGACATGAAGGCCACAGGTCAAATTCAAGGCCAAATTACAAATCAATAGAAAATTTCCTTGGGGGAAGCTGTTGCTATGAACTTGAATTCCTAATTGTTTTTCAAAAGGCTGTATTGTGCTTTGCTGTATCCAAACTTTAGGATCTACTGCAAGAGAAAAACATTTGAAATGAGATGAGTTCTGCTTTTCTTATACTTTTTTTCTGCATATTTAACTCATCAGTATTTTTAATTATCATATGTTCTTAATAATATTTTTCTGTAAAGATTTCCTTCTTTCTTTTCTTTCTCTTTCTTTCTTTTTTTCTTTCTTCCTTTCTTTCCTTTCTTTCCTTTCCTTCCTTTCTTTTTTTTTTTTTTTTTTTTTTGACAGAGTCTCCATCAGTCACCCAGGCTGGAGTATAGTGGCACAATCTTGTCTCACTGCAACCTCCGCCTCCTGTGTTCAAGTGATTCTCCTCCCTCAGCCTCCCAAGTAGCTGGGATTGGGATTGCAGGCATGTGCCACCACACCCAGCTAATTTTTGTATTTGTAGTAGAGACAGGGTTTCACCATGTTGGTCAAATTGGTCTCAAACTCCTGACCTTGTGATCCACCGGCCTCAGCCTCCCAAAGTGCTGAGATTACAGGTGTGAGCCTCTGTGCCTAGAAAAAGTTTTGCCAGGCGCAGTGGCTCACGTCTGTAATCCTAGCACTTTGGGAGGCCAAGGTGGGTGGATCACCTGAGGTCAGGAGTTCAAGACCAGCCTGGCCATCATGGTGAAACCCCATCTTTTTTAAAAAATAAAATAAATAAGAAGAAGAAGAAGAAAAAAAAAAGACAAAGTTTTACTCCTGTTGCCCAGGCTGGAATGCAATGGCATGCTGTCAGCTCACAGCAACCTCCCCCTCCCGGGTTCAAGCAATTCTCCTGCCTCAGTCTCCCGATGAGCTGGGATTACAGGCATGCACCACCATACCCAGCTAATTTTGTATTTTTAGTAAAGACGGGGTTTCTCCGTGTTTGTTAGATTGGTCTCGAACTCCTGACCTCAGGTGATCCACCTGCTTCGGCCTCCCGAAGTGCTGGGATTACAAGCGTGAGCCACCACACCTAGCCAAATATATATTTGTTAAAGTTCAATATATGTGGTCTCCCTAGTTGCTTCTCTATATCTCTTCATTGCCTTCTGTAGAGACCCACCAAGAGGCCCTGAGCTACATTGGCTTCAAGTTTGATGGTATCTGAAGACAGACAGATTAAAGGCCTGGTCTAATCCAGTTTGTTTGACGCAGCATCGACTCTTTTTTTTTTGAGAGAGAGTCTCGCCCCATCACCCAGGCTAGAGTACAGTGGCTGGATTTTGGCTCACTGCAACCTCTGCCTCCTGGGTTCAAGCAATTTTCCTGCCTCAGCCTCCCGAGCAGCCTCCCTGGCACATGCCACGATGCCCAGCTAATTTTTGTATTTTAGTAGGAATTGGGTTTCACCACATTGGTCAGGCTGAGACCCTGACCTCAGGTGATCCTCCTGCCTCGGCCTCTCAAAGTGCTGGCATTACAGGTGTGAGCCACCACACCTAACCAGCATCATCTACTCTTGCTGCCAGTTGGACTCTGACCTCTTGTTCTGGTTCTGATAACTGGAATAGTGTACCATTCATTATAGGCATCTACAGCTTGAGCCAGGGAGGTGTTCCCTACATGCTGAGAAGGGAAGGAGGTAAAAAAGGGAACTTGAGACTTCAACTGGGCTCCTTCCTGTTGTCTTTTGGAGCCTAGATTCCTTCAGTCACTCTGGCCTCCTTGAACCGTGGCTATTCTAACTCGGATCCATCACTTTGCTTGCTGTTTCTCTTTTGAAAGAGTATCCTGGACCACTCAGGTGCTGTGGCTCACGCCTGAAATCCTGACACTTTGGGAGGCTGAGGTGGGCCAATGACCTGAGGTCAGAAGTTCGAGACCAGCCTGACCAATATGGAGAAACCCTATCTCTACTAAAAATACAAAATTAGCCAAGCATGGTGGCACATGCCTGTAATCCCAGCTACTCAGGAGGCTGAGGCAGGAGAATCACTTGAACCCGGGAGGCACAGGTTGCAGTGAGCCAAGATCGCACCATTGCACTCCAACCTGGACAGCAAGAGTGAAACTCCTTTAAAAAAAAAAAAAAACAATAAAGACTATCCAGGACCTCTCTGTCACTGCTGCTCATCACTTCCCCTCCTTGATACAAATGTCATTTTCTCAGTGGCCACACTATTTAAAATTATAACTCTCTCCATTTTCATACAATCCTAATGCCCTTCTCTGCTGTTTCTGTCTCTAGCATTTATTACCAACATGCTGGGTATTATTTATTTACCCTACTATTGTTTCTCTTCCTTCACTGGAACTTAAGCTCCAGAAATGCAGAGACATTTCTTTATCCCCAGCACCTATAACTTGGCAGTTGCTCAACAAATATTAGATGAATGGTTACAGGAGCCTAGTTAGTATCACAATCGCTCAAAGTGGGGACCCTTCTTACCCATGTTGGTACCTGCTGTTCCGTACCCAACACCAGTACCCACCACAGTCTTCCCTCACACCAAATGTGAGACTGCCTCCTTGAATCTCCCTAATAACTACTGTTACATGAATAAATAAGTGCTCCTGGATCCCTGGTCTTGCGGTTCTACCCTCCTGATGAAAATCTCCCCGCCTGCTCTTCTGCATATCGTATTCCTGTCACATTCCTGGTTTCACACAACAGTCTGTAGTTGGATTTTTCTTGATGATCATTAACAATCTGTTTCGACCTTAGGTGTATCCTCTTTAGGCCGGAGAGTCGCTTGAACCTGGTGAACCTGGGAGGTGGAGGTTGCAGTGAGCCCAGATCACATCACTGCACTCCAGCCTGGGGACAGAGTGAGATTCTCAAAAAAAAAAAAAAAAAAAAAAAGAGACAGGCCTACAAGCCTTTGGCTTGTCCGGGTTTGCACAACTAGTGAGGGCACAGATGGAGGTAGGACCCATGACTCGATTCCAGCCAGTTCAGTGCTCTTTCCATGTCTCTCAGACACTTTGTCTTCTTTCTGCTCTTCCCTGGCCCCATTCCCCAAAACACCTTTTAATCTCTGGGGTCCGATGCGCCACTACATACAATGGCTTTAGAGATGTATATATTTGAAGTAGGGGGACTTTTCAGATCTACAATTCCATAACTCTGAAGCCTACTTTTAATATAAGATTAATTATCTTCTGGGCCGGACGAAGTGGCTCACGCCTACAATGCCAGCACTTTGTGACGCCAAAGAGGGAAGATCACTTGAGCTCAAGAGTTCAAGACCAGCCTGGGCAACATAGTGAGACCTTGTCTCTACTAAAAATAGTGTTTTTTTTTTCTTTTTTAAAAGATGGGGTTTCACCATGATGGCCAGGCTGGTCTTGAACTCCTGACCTCAGGTGATCCACTCACCTCGGCCTTCCAAAGTGCTAGGTTACAGGCATGAGCCACAGCGCCCGGCCTAAAAAGAGTTTTTAAAAAATAGCTGGTGTGGTGGGTTGTGCCTGTCATTCCAGCTTCTCGGGAGGCTGAGGTGGGAGGATTGTTTGCGTCCAGGAGATTGAGG
>NW_022437368.1:0-250 GCF_009761245.1 Sapajus apella
AGGCAGAGGCTGCGGTGAGCCGAGATCGCTCCATAGCACTCCAGCCTGGGTAACAAGAGCGAAACTCTGTCTCAAAAAAAAAAAAATATTCCATGGTGTATATGTGCCATATTTTCCCTATCCAGTCTATCATCAATCGACATTTGGGTTGGTTCCAGGTCTTTGCTACTGTAAACAGTGCTGCAATGAACATTCGTGTGCATGTGTCCTTATAGTAGAACGATTTGTAATCCTTTGGATATATACCCAG
>NW_022437368.1:60250-60477 GCF_009761245.1 Sapajus apella
TCTGATTCTGTCATTTCATCACACTCGTTCTCCATCCAACCTTGTTCCCTTGCTGGTGAGGAGTTGTGATCCCTTTTAGGAGGAGAGGTGTTCTGGTTTCGGGTGTTTTCATCCTTTTTGCGCCGGTTTCTTCCCGTCCTTAAGGATTTATCCACCTGTCGACTTTGTGGTTGCTGGCTTTCAGATTGGGTCTCAAATCTTTCAGATTGATGTTCTGTTTGTTGATG